>NC_069781.1:91001551-91305480 GCF_027406575.1 Nycticebus coucang
CTAACTTGTGGGTAAGAATTCCTCATAGCATTGTTCTGGGAATTCAATGAGCTAAGTGGAAACACTAGCGGAGCACAGTGGGTGTTAGGCACCCTCATCTTCCTTTCTCTTCTTGCTCCCAGCTTCTCAAAAACAATAACCCAGAGGAGAAATGGAGAATCTGATTAGGCCAAAAAAGCCTTCATAGCAGAAAGTGTTGCACAATGGTTAAGAACCTGAACTCTGGAATCAGAGTGTCAGGGCTCCCCGCCTGGCTCTGACCACTGCAAGCTGTGTGTCCTCTTAGACAAACTGCTAAACTGCCCCAAGCTCAGCCTCCTTATCTGTAAAACAGGGAGAATAAGACCTGAATTATGGAGATGAACTGAGTCCACATTCATAACGTGCTTAGCACCTGGCCCACCGTAAGTGCCAGATAAGCACTTGTGAGCTGGAGTCCAATCTTCTCTGTCAGTCTTAGAGTGATGACATTCAGCAGACCTTTATCTTCCTGGAAGTACTCTAGCAGAGAGGTACCAGCACTTCACAGGCATCAGTCGGCCTCATTTCTTGACTGACAGCTTCAAAAACATATGTGCTGCATCCTCCACCATCCCCCAATGCTACATAAATCTTGATAGAATTGGATTGTAAAGAGCCAAGTATTGGAAAACCGAAAACCCTAATATCCCAATCGATCGCCTGAGAGGAGTTCAACGGCGTTTCTTTAAACTCTGTAGCATTATCCAGGCCCTGCTGTAACAGTCCTTCACCTTGGACCCAGAAGGCAGAGGGCAATGCCATCTTGGCTGTCTTGCAGTTTGCCCTGGCGCTTTTCTGGCTGCTGTCAAGTGGAACAAAATTAATGTTCAAAGCAGGCAGGTTATTCTCATTTAGCTCCAACGCACAGGGTGTAGCCATTAGCACTAATTCCCTCTCAGATATCTTTAGATTGAATACACCTACCTCTGTGTTCCAGGGAGGGGAGGAAGAACTAAAGAAAAAGTAAGAAGAAATGCCACATATATTTTAACCTCACTGCAGTCTTGGTCTGGGTCAAGAGGAAAGAAAAGAAAACCTTTAAGGAAGAAAGGGTGCTTAGAAAGAGGCTGTTGTTCTTTTCCTTTCCTCAGGCCCTGTGAATAAAATTCAAAGCCTTTTCTCTCCTTGACTGATCACAGATAAAAAAAAAATGATGGATAAAATATCCTCTCAGGCTAGCAGTTGTCCCTAGTTACAGTCTTTCCCTTCAGACAGACAGAGAGCAGACTCGGTCACACGGTCCACACCGAGGGGGAAGCACTTTGGAGTCTGAGCCATCTGGGCAGGGTAAGAGAAAAAGTCTCCTAAATGCTGTTTCAAGCAGGTCCTTATCCTCAGCCTATCTTTTCTTTCCTCTCTTCCTGGTCCCGTGCCAATTTTGAACAAGCCAGTCCTAAGGCGTGTTTGGATTGCTGTGCACTCAGCTCTCTGAGACCCTTAAAAGCTTGAGAGGAAACATTTAAGAAGCATGATTGAGGCCAGCTGTGCTGCACCTTGGCCAAGCCACGCAAGCCACCCTTCTCCATGATCGATTCTGATTGCTGTGGCTGCAGGAATCCTATAGTGGTCAGCAAAGATGGCTAGGATGGCTGGAAGGAATGAGGTGGTCTGGCCACTGTCCATGCAATCATGCCAGCCCAGGAAGTGTTCCTTCCTCAGAGCGCCTCTTGTGCAGACGTCTTTCTGATGTTTGCCAGAATGACACAATCACCTTACAGCAAAGAGAGGAAGGAATGCTTAAAAATGACTTCTGAATGCTCAGTCTTCCATCAATCTCAATTGCCTGGTACGTTTTCTTCTTATGCTGAATCTCGTCTTTCATATTAGTTATTCCAGAGGCCCCCAAGCGAGTTGCAATTTAGAACTCCCAGGGTGTGGTAGATTGCAAAAAAGGCTATAAGCCTTCACCGTTCCCTATGTCAAATCACTGTGCACTGTGACTTGGTAGTTTGTCCTGTGAAGAGGAAGCTTCTCTTTCCCCTCCCCTTGAAACTGAACTTGCCTTGTGAGAGAACCAGACCAATGCCATATTTGAGAGAACCAGACGGACGCCATCTTAAGGTTCAGAGCATTTTATCTAAAACTGATGAATCACGGTGAATTGCTGGTTTTTGGACCTTGAGTCATGGGCGTCCAATCAGAAAATGCCTCCTGGAATGGGCCATATGGCAGGACCAGTGGCGACCAATCTAGAAGCGATCCCTTTTTTTAACTTGTATACGCCTACTTTGCTGTGCTATCCTATAAAAATACCCCTGTTCCAGAGCTCAGGGCTCCAGGCTTGAATCCATTGTAACGGACACCCCAGGAGTCCAAGCTCGAACTTGCAATAAAACGGCTCTTCTGCTTTTGCATCGGATTCGGCTCCTCGGTGGTCTTTGTGGGGGATTTCAACTGGGTACAACACTTGCACTTGCTTCGGCCAGTTAAGTAGAATGCCACAGACAAGTCACTGCACTACTGTCAAACTCTTGGCCTGAAAAGATGTCTTTACTCTCTCTTTTTCTCTCTCTCTGTCTCCCTCTTTCAAACTTTTGGCCTGAAAAAAATGCCTCTGTGTGTTCTCTCTCTCTCTGTTGGTCTCTCTTTCTTTCTCTCTCTCCCTCTGTCTCTCTTTTTCCAACTCTTGGCCTGAAAAGAAGCCTCTGTGTGTGAGCTCTCTCTCTTTTTCTCTTTCTCTCTCTCTCTGTCTCTCTTTCTCTCTGTCTCTCTCTGTGGTGCCCAATTGCCATATGAATGCGTTGGCCTGTTGGAAGATACAAGATCACGTGGAACAATGGCCTGCCATCTCAGCTGAGGCGTCCCTAGAATAGACAGCTAACCCCAGCTAACCCAACAGCTAAATTCAGACAAATAAATAAGCCCAGCTGAGATAAGAAGTAAGATAAGCCACAAATGCCAACCCCCAGAATCATAAACTTAATGTTTATTATTTTAAACTGCTAAATTTAGGGGTGGTGCTGGGCCCAGTAGCTCACGCCTATAATCCTAGCACTCTGGAAGGCTGAGGAAGGTGGATTGCCTGAGCTCACGGATTCAAGACCTGCCTGAGCAAGAGTGAGTCCCTGTCTCTAAAAATAGCCAGGTGATAATCTAGACTGCCCACCCCTACCTCAGCTTGTCCTGACTTGTGGGTGTGCACCCTGTCCTTAGTGGCTGCCGGTCTCCAAAGTGGGTGGGAGGCAGGGGAGGGGCAGCCTCCAGCCATCCAATGTGGCTAGGAGCTTGCAGAGACAGGTGCCCCTGTCATCAGGCGGTGATGAGCTTCAGCGGGAGCAGCTGTGTGGGGCCCCTGCACAGGGCCTTGCACCCACACCTGCTTTTGGGGGTGAGACCTCCTCACTGAAGCAGAACTAAAATTATTCTATAATGTGGTCATTCTTCAAGGCCAAAATTGTGCCAGGCCCTGTAATAAAAAAAAATAAATAAATAATAAAAATAGCCCAGCATTGTGGTAGGTGCCTGTAGTCACAGCTACTTGGAAGGCTGAGGCAAGAGAATCTCTAGAGCCCAAGAGACTAAGGTTGCTGTAAGCTATGATGATGCCACAGTACTTTACCAAGGGTGACAAAGTGAGACTCTGTCTTTATTTATTTATTTATTTATGGGTGGTTTGTAACATAGCAAAAGCCCTTCATGCACCTGAAATTTTCCAGAATGACAAAAATCACGTTAAAAGGAAGGGAAAATAAATAATTTTTTAAAAGAGGAGGATGGGGTAGGGAAGGGGAAGCTTCTGCGTGCCTCATCTTGCCTTTAGCCTCAATTACCTGATATACATTTCTTCTTCTGAATCTCACCTGCCACCTTAGCAGCTCCAGTGGCCTCCAAGCATGCTGCTGCTAGGAGTTCCCAGGGTTTCTGCAGTGCACACAGGTTTCAGACCTATTTCCCTTACAGGGGAAGCGGAAACCTGTTGAGTGGACAGGCAACAACACCCTATGTCCCATTTCTTGGTTGTAAATTCTCCTGTAGAGAGAAAAGTAGTCAGTTCTGAATATAAAGTAGTTTTATTAACATAGAGCTGGGCTGTTTCTTATCTTTAGGGCTGAAAGATGGAGAGGCTCTAGAGGCAGCAGAATGTCTTAGGAAGCAATCAGTTCTCACACTTGAATATGTGTGTCTGCCTAAGTGTTTCTATGTGCACGATGCAAGTGGTAGAGAGACAACTAACATTTACTGGGTGCTGCTATTTGCCTGGTCCTGTGCTATCTCTTTGTTGCTTTTGATAAAAATCTCACATCACTGTGAGGAGGTTTGGTTAGCATCAAAGGACACTAAAGACTCAAAAGGTTAAGTAAGTTGCCCCAGTTCTTACAGCCAGAAAGCACTGGAGTTACAGTTTGACTTGCGCGGTCATACCCTGACTTTTTTAACTATATTGCTTCTGTATATGAGTATAAGAAGATCCACAAATATTTGATTAAAATAGTTGTCTTATATTTACCTATTTAAATGACTAATAAAAATCCATACACCCAAATATGCTGCATTCTTAACATTTAACATAGTAGAGAATACCCTGATCTTGTCCTTTTTTTTTTGAGATGAAGTCTCACTTTGTCATCCTGGGTAGAGTGCCATGGTGTCACAGCTCAGAACAACTTCAAACTCAAGTTATCCTCTTGCATCAAGCTCTCCAGTAGCTAGGTCTACAGGTGGCTGCCATAATGCCTGACTAATTTTTCTATTTTTAGTAGTGACAGCATCTTACTCTTGCTCAGGCTGGTCTTGAACTCCTGACCTCAAGCAGTCCACCCAACTTGGCGTCCCAAAGTGCTAGGATTATAGGTGTGAGCCACCGTGCCCAGCCATGATCTTGTCATTTTAGGGTATCTGAATGAATTTTATTGTATAGATGTCAGTATAAAGCTGCTCTTGATTTCTTTGGCACATATTTAAATATCTATTATATGTGCTATTGATTGGGAAGGTAGAAAATCTGCACTAGTGTTTTTTTTCTTCCTTTTTTTTTTTTAAACTTAGGGTCATGCACATTAGTATGTGTGAACATACTACCATACATATATGCAACCGTTAGTTAAATACCAAGTAGGGCTTTGGCATAACTGCCTGGTCTATGCCTAAATCACAGCATTGTAAATGTACAATAACTTGGGAACACATCATGATGAACTCATATTATGGATGATTTTAATATTTTCTGATAGTTTAGCATGTCCTCATTCTGATGTTTATACATATGATCAAGAGGGTAAGCGGTTGTTGGGATAGGAAAGTTAAGGTGAACAGTGTCAAACAGCTTCAGCATCCACCCAAACTTGGTGTTACAGTTGAGAGAAACTGAGGGATGATAAAATGGGCCGTGACAGAGGCAATAGCTAATCCCCAAACTTCTGACTACCATCATATATTAGAACCATTCAACTTACAGATTGAGAAGGGGGCATTGTCCCCTGCAAGATGAGCCATGACAACTTCCTGGCAGGAGGGATCTTCACAGGACAATCTCTGCCCACCCCACTTTCCAAAGGAAGGCACGGCAGAAGAGATGAATAGAATCAGGCCTGCCTTGGTTGGAAAGATACAAGTTTACTTTCTTTCAGAACAGAAGAATCCTAGCTAATTGAGCCAGAAAGCCAGGTCTGGCTCTCCCAAATCTTGAGTCAATGAGTGATTCAGTGTAGAAACAAAAATATTCCTCTATTCCTCTTCTGAGCTTCTGTAACAATTTAATTAAAGCTTATTCTGAGATTGAAAAGCAAGCTATTTACAAAAATAAAATAAAACAACAACAAAAAAAATCTGTTTCTATTTGAAAAACTATCTATGTAAATCTGGGGACAGTCTCCTATAAAGAAAAAATAATAATCAGAAACAAAATCAATTAAGTGAGTAAACTTTATCTTTGTTTTCAAATAGCGCAATATAAAGAACAGCTGTTTCGAGAACAAACAGATCTGAGTTTGAAGCAGCTTTTCCACTTACAAGCTGTATGAGTTTGGGCAACTTAATTTTTTTCTTTTACTTCTTAAGACAAGGCAACTTAATTCTTGAAATGCAGATTTCTAATCTGTAAAGTGTAGATAATTCTAATTCACAGAATTATTCAGAAGATTTAATGAGATAAATATGTGAAATTTGCTAGACCAACAAAGGAAGTGCTGAGTAGATCTGTTCATCCAATTTCCCTCCCTGGAGCCTTTTCCATGATGTCCTTGGATATACATTCTTCTTTTTCTCCTACCCTGATAGACTAAATTATGCTTAATTTAGTCAATTATCAGTGATGTTTAATGATTTTAATTTTCACAAAGGTCTAGGCCTGAAATTGTATAATTTTGGGTCAGATGTTCAGAGGGTCAGACATTATGTTGAACAGGGAAACCTTTGTGGTATCCCTGAAATCATTTCTCTACCCAGCTTATGTGTAAAATAGTCTAAACCCCCAGTCAGTAACCTTTAAGTGGGGTGTGTTCATCCCCAGAATTGTTCAAGACATTCAGCTGGGGGCAGGAAGGATATATTGGGTCCTTTATTTATCATATATTTATTTTTAAAAGTGATAAAAAAAAATTAAGCTTTCCCAGTATTTAACATGTGGATTGACATTAGTATCATCTGAGGGCTTTGATGTCTAAATATTGAGTTCAGGAAAGAATGACATTTCTATAATACGAAACAAAGGATTGACGTTGACGGTGTTCTCATTCAATTGGTTTCTCTCTTCACCTGGCTGGTGACCCCAACCTTCACTCAAAAAAGGCGAACTATGAATAGTCCTGCTGATGATGATTTCTACAGTTTTCTATTAACATATTCTGGACAGGAGATTAACAAGAGACTTTCTAGAAATATCTTGGATTCAGATATACTCATCCTTCCCTTGTGTGTAAGTAATCTAAAATTTTCATTGATTGGAGAAAATCACCCCAGTCCATAATAACCCCTCCATGTTGGTTTAATGGCATGAGAAGACCCAAATGTCCAGTGATAGTTCCAACTTTCAACTCAATGAGACTCGTGTCCCCTGGGGGAATAATTCATCCTTTGGGAATACAACTTCTAAACCATTAAAGCTCAGAGTTGCTGTAAACAAATGCAAAAATGTTGCCTGCTAGCATAAAAGGAGCCACTTCAATCCTCACACTTCTGTTCTTTGATCTGTGTAGGTCAGCTATGAGACAAATGACACTATATGTTCATCACCAGTTCATAGCATGTACAGTATTTTGTAAGCTAAGACATTATCTACTAACCACAGAAAGTTTTGCCTCAGCTAGCACTATGCCTGAATCTTCCATTGTCCATTCCAATATTTCACAAGCCCGATTGCTTTGGATGATGAAGTATATGGCAAAACCAGTGAATTCCATGGGCTGAGGTGATTGCTACAGTACTTCGTTGTAAAATGAGTTCCTGGTCAGAAACAACATAGTGTAGAATACAATGACAATAGATAAAGTCCATGTGGTGGTGTTAGCACAGCATTGCAGGTAGGCAAAGCAAATCCAAACTATGTTCCGGAAAAATCAAAGCACTTTCCAGGATGGAAAAAGTTCAAAGTAACTGACACCAGATAGCTGACTAGTTACCTCAGGGAAAAATGTCATAAATGGGAATTGTAGTTTCCTGGTTGGTTAATATACCCAGAAGAAAATATAGCTAGATCAATCTTGGTAAGAGGAAACCCATAATTTTTATCACAGACATAAACTTTATTGCTACTGCTATGACCAATTCATTCATCACCCCTTTGAGCTGGGATTGGATGGCAGGGCAAAGAGGTCACCTGATAGCCACAGAATTGGTTATCTTGACCACCTGATTACTGAGTCTCTTCTGGATGGTTTTTCTTTGTTCAGCAGTAACACAGGACACATAAATCCATACTTTTGTCTTATCTTCTACAAAGTGAACAATAAAATGTACTGCTCATTAAGAGGATTTGCCTTCACAACACACTTCAGGGCCACTCCTATGGTGGGCAGAATGCTAAAAATGAGCACTGACAACTCTTGCTCCTTGCAGTCCCCTCCCTTTAAGAGTGGGTGGCATCTGTGATGTGATGAGCTGTCAATCTCATGGTTATGGTACCTTACCTGAAAATAAGGATGGTAGCTGGTGGCCTGATTTAATCACATGAGACTAATTTTTCTCCAATTGGTAGACAGAAGTCAGAGAGATTCCAAGGGTGAGAAGGATTTTATTGTACCATTGCTGGGCTATCAAGATGGAAGGGATCATGTGAAAAGAAATGTGGTGGTGGCTAACAGAGAGAGGCCCCCTTGCTGACAGCGAGAGAAGAATAGAAACTTTAGTTCTACTGCTAGGGACTGGATTCTGCCAACAAACAGAATGAGGTTCTTCCCTATAGGTACAATATACGAGCCCAGCCAAGCTGGTAAATTGACTTTTACCATATGAGATCCTAAGCAGAGACTCCAACCAAACCTTCCTGGACTTCTGATATACAGAACTATGAGAACATAAATAAGTGGTGTTTAAGCTGCTAAGTTTGTGATGATTTGTTATATAGCAATCAAAAACTAATACAATTCCTAAATGGAGATATATCGCTACAGTCATCCTCTGGTAGAAGGTACCAGAATATGTTGTTGTTGTTTTATATTTCTCAGGCAACTGATGGCAGGGAATGCAAATGAGACTGAAGTTATGGGTTGAAGAAGAGAAAGCAATGAAGCAGGAAGAGTTACATGTTAGCTTTCTAAAGGCTGCCAAAACAAAATGCCTGGATGGCATAGACAACAGAAACTTATTCTCACAGTTCTGGAAGCTGGAAGATCCAGACCAAGGCATTGGAGGGTATGGTTTCTCTGGAGGCCTCCCTCCTTGGTTTGCAGATGGCCACGTCCTTGACATGTCTTCTCATGGTCTTTCCCCTGGGCTTAGGCATCCATGGTATCTCTTTGTATGTCCAAATTTCCTCTTTATAATAGGACACTGGTAAGATTGAATTAGAACCCTCCATAACAGATTTTAACATGATCATCTTTTTAAAGTCCCTATCTCCATACATAGTCATATTCTGAGGTACTAATGGTTAGGCCATCAATATATGGATTTTGAAGGACACAGTTCAATTTTTAATAAGGTGCCATGTGAATCTGAGCCACTCACTCATAAAACTTATCTTCTGGACCTGCTTGGGATTGATCTTCTACTCCACAGAAGACTAGTGCACAATCCCAATCTTATAATTTGGTGGACCAAATAACAGCCAGCCCCATAAAAGGAGACCTAAGACCTATAGGAACTTGGGGTCATACGAGCAAGTGTTCAGTTTCTACCAGGGCCAAGTAGCAAGGCAGAAGCTATTTTTCAATAATAAAGCAGTTATCTAAAAAGCAGTATGTCTTTGCTCTAAAATCCTTGGGGATATATGCTATGATTTTTCTTTCGGGACCTCAAGAGCTCCATATATCATTCAGATTAACCATAAATACAGTCATGCTAAATCATATTGGCCAAACAGCTTGGGTGAAAGCGTCAATCTGTTGTAAAGCCTGTTCTTATTCTGGACTCCATGCAAAACTGGCAGCCTTATGTGAAACTGAGTCAGAACAGCATGACCAAACACTTAACTCTGTTTCTTTCAGAATCCAAGATTCACTAGATGTTGTGTCTCTGTTTCAGAGCTAGGTGGTGCAAAATTAAGAATTATGACTTTTAAGTACCTGAACATTTTCAAACACTAATGTATAAGTCTGGTCTCATGCTATCTCAGTGCATGAAAAAATAAAAAATGTATTTCAGTTTGCATAACCAGAACATTATCCTTACTTTGCCAGACCAATAGATATCAGATTCTAGAGTAATCCATTCAAAGTCGGAGGTTTGCTTCCAGCAGAAACTGTGTAAACTAATGTAAATCAGCAAACTTATACCTTGACAAGAGTAAAGCAGAAAGCACTGTAAGCATGTTATCTAAATGATCGGCACAGGGAGTAAACAGCCTACCCCAAAGGATATGGACACTTAGTCAAGGCTAAGTATTACAACCAGGAAGATCAGAACCCTAGCTTAGCCCCTGTAGTGTTTTTATGCTAACTAGAAATGGGCAAGCTCTTTTCCTGGCAGATGTCGGCCTGCAGCAGGAAGCATGGCCTGGTGAGAAAAGCCCATGCTATTATAGATTGCCACCCCTCCCGGCCTACTCATTCAGGCAGGGCCTAATCTGCACAACCACTGTTCATGCGGCCCTGGCAAAAATCACGCATGGATTGTAAAGAGATACATCAGTGTAACTAGAAAGTGCTGCAGCGAGTGCAAACATCTATATTTCTCTCCTGCGATCCTGGGCTCCTTCTCCAGATGGGGATGTAGGAATGAATAAATGCAGAATGGGAGAAGCAGCCCCCATTACTCTTGGTCTCCAAGACATGTTTGCTGGAATGAATGGTTTAAGTTGAATCTCTCTAACTTGATCTTGTCTGCATTTGTTCCTTTATTTTTTGTTTTTAATATTATGGCCAGATCATCTAAATAATGAAAATAAAATAATAAATTAAACAACCAATTAGTTTTGCCAATTAATGAATCATCAAGTAGTTATTTAGTTCCTGTGGTATATTTAATTCTGTAGTAGGGTAATGGGAATATAAAAGTCTTATAAGAAATAAAACCCTCAAGATTTTCATAATCTAGCTTAGGAGAAGTTATTAATGCACAGGAGATGACAGGATAATTTAGCCCTTAAGCATTTATTTTTTTCCCCACCTGGCTAAAAAGTACAAGAAAGACATTGGTTTAAATATTCTGCTAGGTATCTTTAAATACCTTTTTCTTCTTTTTTTTTGCTTTTGCTTGTACAAAAAGTTCTTATTGGGGAGGAAGGGATGCTGCAGAGCAGCACCAAGGAGGAGAAAAAAGAAGAGAGAGAGAGAGGAGAAAAGAGAGAGAGAGGAAATTACCTTTTTCTTTTACCTTTACAAAAGATATAATTCTTATTTCACCAGTGGTTTGGACGTAAGAAAATTTCATGGCCTGGAATATTTTTTCTACATCAAAGTTTCATTCAAGCTAAAACTGTGAAGCCAGTCTTTGATGTGGGCCTGGGCAAAAGTGCTCCCCCATTATTTATCAAGTTTAGCCAGAGGACGAAGGAACTAGAAACAAGAAGTTTGGACTTCCAGGAATATCCGGAAGTACTCCATGTATTACTAAGTTTGCAGATACATCAAGGCTTGTAGCCCCTATAAAATTTCTACAACCAGCAATCTCTGTGCATGTCCACAAATATAAATCACTTCCAGAGATGGATCCCTGCGTGCCCTCTGCTCCATCCATTTATCACCAGGCAAGCCTGCCACAGACACTTTCTCCCTGACCTAGAGGTTCAACCTTGCTGAGAGGCAGAGGTGAATGAACCTCCTTTATCCCCAGCACCTCCACAAGGTGAGTTTCCAGAATGATTTTCTGATGAGTTATTCTCCTCTCACTCGCAGCTGTAAACACACTGAAATGCTTGTTTTGAAGTTCGTACTGTTACAACATGAAGAAAATGCTCAACTGAGAAAGGAAACAAAACGAAGGCAATTGTGAGAGCTTACGGGCAGAGAGAGCTGGATTCCTTTTGCCTTTTTTTTGGTCATTAATCAAAGTCAAAGCATATGACAGTTCCCTTTTGAAGATGAAATTACAAATTGAAATTTGAGCTGAATGTGTTTGTTCACTCTTATTTATACAATGGTCCTCAAGATTCGGGGTATATGAGAATCACCTGATGACATTTGTTTAAAATGTGAATTCCTGAGGCTCAGGTCCTGAGAACCTGATACTGCACAAATGAGGTGGGACCCATGAATTGGCATTTTTATTCAGTACTGCAGCTAAGATTCTGATGCAAATGATTGTTGGACTGCACATCAGCCTCACTGATGATCGCTGTGGTTGCTGTGTTGGTGGTGGTGGTGCTGCTGCTGTTGCAATTTTCAGTCTTTGTCTTCATCTCTTCATATCAGATGCTTACTCACTCTTTGATGCTGGTGATGCTGAAAGTTCAACATGGTGTCTGGAACGACATTAATCAGAAAACCTGAGGTCCAGCTGCTACCATTAATAAATCCTTATGTGGCCTTAAGCCAGTCAATAGCCTCTCTAATATACTGTTGAAATAAACAATTTTCAAGCTTAAAATTTTTAGATGTTATGCATCTCAACAGTAATAATCCATCTATGTTTTCCTTACTTCATCTTTCCAAAGTTATCAGAGAGCTTCAATTTCTGGTGATGCAACCAGCACTTATCATCTGTGTTAACTTGAGCAAGTGATTTAATCTCTCCATATCTCATTCTTCTCATTTGCATCAAGGAAAGATTAATTCCTCCCCTATTTACTTGATGGGGTTAATGTCAAGTTCAAATGGGATTAGTAACATAGGATTTATAAAGTACTTAACAGTTGTAATACTTCATGCCCCCCAATTCAGAGGACACAACAGTAGGTCATAGAACTGGATTTATCTCCTAAAGGTATCTTGAAGAAAGTCTGATTGGGTATGGTTCACTATAGAATGGAAGGTAAGAAAATTGAGACAGCCATTATAGAAAACATTTTTAGTAGTTTTTCTTGTGAAAGCAGAGAAACAGGCTAGTCACTGTAGGAGTACATTGGGACTCAGAAAAGAGGGTGTAGTAAGATGAGGGATGTTATGACATATTTATATGTTAATAAGACAGAGAAAGAGACATCAGAATGAAAGAGTAAAATTGTAGGATGTGGCCTTCAAATAGATGAGAGAAGATAAAATACAGAGCATTAGATTGGAACAATAACAGTTTATCTGTTGTAACAAGGAGAGGAATAGTACAAAGTCACAGATGCAAAGGAGTTGATAGATTTGGAGTAAAGAATGTAGAAGCTCTTTCTGATCGATTACATTTACCTAGTAAAATAAAAATCGAGATCATTGCCTAAAAAAGGAGATAAAGCTGTTAGAAGTTTGAGAAGAAAGGAAAAGATATAAATTTGTTTTCTGGGGAGGTAGGAGGATGGGTGAGAGAGAAAATTATAACACTAGGAATGCACTCAAGAGTTAAAGTCACATTCAGGTATTTGGTTGTTCAGGTGCAATGTAGGTGTAAAACTGGATTCTTCAGTTTTTTTCTTTCTTTTAACCCAAGTTAAAAGGAGTATGATGGAGTGAGTCAAGGGGATGAAGGTATATACAGTAGAGTGATTATAATAATGGATTATTGTATCAATGGATTGATATGGATTGATAACCCTGATAAGCTTGAATTAGAGTCTGATTTTTAGAGGGAATAAACTGGAAATTAGAAAATAGTAGACAGAGAGTGGGATGTTTGAAAGTGAACATAGTGCCATTAATAAGATGTAGGAACAGAAGTAGGTGATAGAAATATCACAGAATTTCAGTAGGCCAAAGAACTATAGGACTAGTATGTTGGGTGGATCTTCTACACTAATGCTTGACTTCTCAAAATGCTGCTTAGTGGGGATGGTGAGACGGACATTAGGCCATGAACTAATGTTTGAGGTCAATTAAGTTCACAAACTCATTCCAGATAAGTGCCATACCTCATTGCTATAGTCAATTTCAAAGTAATCCCCTTGGCCATCTAGTGACTGTAGTGATATTCATCAATGAGGTGTATAGCACTTTTTCTAGGATGAGTTTGTGAACTCAAATACAATCATCTGACCTTGTATTTTCTTTAGTGAATGAAAGGAGCAAACGGAGGGATAACAGAAGAATGGGCAAGATAGTCTCCTGGTTTGTACTTCAAAAGAACACATTGGGGATAGTTCCCCAATGGATGAATGGGGTTCTGAGGAATGGAAAAGTCAACTTCAATCTCAATGGTATGCAGTGATTTTACATAAAAATATGGATTTTTATTCCCCTTGAAAAGAATTAAAAGTTCCACGAAAAGGAGCCCTATTTCCACAAGTTGACGGATGAATGAAGCTGAGTCTAGCTACCCCTTTTAATGGGTCACATGTTGTCTCCACTTTTCCATAGGCCCCACCACATCCTATCTTCTCCCTAAAACAGAGATCCCATGCTAACTTTCACCGACTATGGGTAAGGAGTTGTGTTTTCTAAAAATAGACCTAAACTACAAGTAAATGTTTTACTATATTCTTGTTTCTATTGGCTTAATCTTAGTAGGCATTTGATCATAAGACCCTACTCTAAATCTGACTAATTAAATTAAAATTTGCTAGAAGTTATTTTTTACAGACCCCAAATTAGGGTCTCTCTTAGGTGATACTCCCATGGTTTTGAAATCCCATTTAGGCTTGATGGCACAATAAGAAATGAAATTCAGAAATAATCAGGCAATCTGAGAATATGAGTGTTGGGAAGAAGACATGTAGTCCAATGTGCATTTCCCTTGTCACAGGACAAAGCTCTTAAGCAAGTCCTGAAGTTCCAGATTCTTTGCCCTGGTGGATTCCTCACTTTGCACCCACTGCGGACACCAACACTTCTGGATGTACCTCTAACAAAAGCAAAGGGCACAGCAGGAGCTGCATCTATTGCTCTGTCATGGACCTGTGGTCTCAAGTGTATCCTTGACATTGTTCAAAATGATACTACAAAGAGAAAGCAACCAAAATCACATTAATTTTTTTTTTAATTGAAGATCAATGCATAATAGCTTTATTTATGTATTCTTTGAGATAGAGTCTTACTTGGTCACCCTGCTTTAGAGTGTAGTGGCGTCATAGCTCACAGCAACCTCCAATTCTTGAGCTCAAACGATCCTCCTGTCTTAGCCTCTTGAATAGCTGGGACAACAGGCACCTGCCATAATGCCTGGCTTGTTTTTCTGTTTTTAGTACAGACAGAGTCTAGCTCTTGTGCAGTCTGGTCTCGAACTTCTGAGCTCAAGCAATCCACCTTCCCCAGCCTCCTAGAGCAATAGGATTACAGTCGTGAGCTACCATGCCCCACCAAGCTCAAGTTACTTTTGGCTTGGTTATTCTAAAAAACAGCATGTTCCAAATCTCTTTGAAAGTTCTGTTCTTATAATTTTCTCCCATAAAGCAGTTCTTCAGAATAAGTCAAACTTGAAAGATTTATCTAAAACCCCCCATAATAATTACAGAGTAGGGATGGGTATTTCTAGGAGTCTTTAACATAATTAGGAAGTTCCCCTGTGTGCTGAATTGCCTGTGATTGTGTTCTGGGGTATAGCCAGTGTAACCAGAGGATTTACTGTCCAAACTAGAACACTTCTGAGTATAAAGGGGTGTAGCTATTTCTAATACCTCCAGGACAATAGGTGTGAACAGGACTTCCAAGGAAAGTAGGCAGCACATTACCTTTGTTACTCGTGGTTCACCTGGCAAGACTCCAGAACGTGTTGCCCAGGGACCAGAGAGGAGAGACATGAAAAAGACATGGCAGGATTTATCCTTCTCACAGGATTTACAGAGGTAGCCTGAGTTTGCTTCCCTCCATGGCTCTCAAGTCAGAGATAGGTTTTGCAAAATATATATTTCACACACAAAAAAACTATATTTGATCTTTGTAAAGAGATTTAGAAGAGAAATGGGTGAGTTCTTCTAAAGAATTTTGTGCCTAGCCATAAACTGCTCATCCCTACCCCCCCAGTCTTCTCTCCACCCCACCCCACCCTGCCTGCACCAGCCACAAGCACAAGCGTAATCTAGTTCACAGTCTAGCATAATTGGCAATATGCTTTGTTGTTGGTTTGCCTTGCTGATGCCTCAGTATTGGAAGGTTGCCAATGTTAGCATATGAGCGACACGCACCAGCGGACTTATCTGGGATGGGAAATCCTGCTATATATTTCTATGCAGGAAAGAGTGCACTAAACTGTTCTGAAGAGGAACTAGACAAATGTTTGAATAAAAAGCAACTGAAGGGTAACTGCTAATTCAAAAGAAGAGACAGTCCCAGCTGACTTTCTTGGCTTCCTTCCTGCCTAGATTTTCTTTCACTCCTTTGTTATCTGTGGTTTAATCCTCAAATACCGTTCTGGTACTATCCATGAGGCCACACTTCTAAGTGCTAACATGCTGGCTCAATTATTCCCAAAGAAGAGAAATAAAAATGTTTTTCCTCTTGCAGCCACCACAACTTCGGGCAGCTTTCTTGAAAACACACGTGTACAAAATGATTGACCCCTTGTCTTCATGCTGAAGATTTGCTTCTCCCAAAGATGCAGCAGGAGCCATGATAAAAACATGAGACATACAGAGAAAACCGGTTTCACTTGTGCCTATTGTTTCTGAGAGTTCCCCCCCCCCAAAGACAATTTTCCACCTGTATTCTAATTCCTAGGATGCTAAGTTAATAGAAAAATCCCCGTGTTCTTTTAGTTTGTGATTTCTAAAACACATCTTTGTTTTCTGCAATAAAGCAAGGAATTAGATTAGTTTCTTGCCCCAACTTCTGAGCTGAGTAATACATATTTAAAATCTCTTAGGGAAACCCTAGAAATATTTTACACAAACTTTCAAAAATTGAGGTAGACTTATTTGTGTGTATATAGTTTCATGTTTCCTGGAGGCATAGAATGAAGACTCTTCTCAGGATTCATATGCGACAAGTGATCGTTTCCTTCGTGACTGACTTGCTACTAAAGGTTGCAAGAAGACTTTTTTTTTAGTATGCTAACTAGTTTCCATTGTGTTTATTAAAATCTCCCAAGCTACTTTTGTTTGTCTTCCAACCTCTGCCTTCAATGGAAAGCAAAGACACAAAGGACAGGCAAAGCCCTGACTTGCCCTTGATAAATTTGGCCCATGTAGCATTCTCTACAACTTGGAGTCGAGACCATTATTTCAGTGAAGCCTGTTATTGTTCATTAGCACAAAGAGTGTGTAATAAATATAACAAAAGACTGCTGGCTTTACTCTATCTTTGTCATCTAAAGCAGCTCCATGAATAACTACAGGGATTTGTCTCCAAATGACTTATTTGCTTCCTTTCTAATAAATAACATGTAATTAGGGTAATATATTGTTTCCTAGTTATGTTAGCAATGTAGTGAAGGGGAAACAAATTTACAATTTTAGATATGAAAGAATAGTAGATAATTTTTATATTATCCCTTAAAGTATTTAGACTCATTATGCATAAGTTAAACTGCTGGGAGGTCTAAGCACAAAGCGAGAGCTAAGATTCTACATTTAATGAGTTTCTTTATTACTCAGGGCATGAATTACTACTCTGATACTATAAAACTCCAGTGAGCACTCTGCATCTCAGATGAGATTCTCTTTGAGGAATGCACTCATCAGTGAACTGTCAGCAATGGGAGGGACTAAACTGATTTAGAAAGGATTAGGTTGGGAACTGTGCCTCTGAATGTCAAGGTATCTACATCTCTACAGAGGAGTGGGGCGTTTAACTCTTTTGATCCAGGGCCACAAGTGTTAAGAGAGCCTTGTGAGGTACAAGGTCACATCCATTACTGAGCATCAAGACAGAAATAAATTATGCTGATGGCCTCCTCCAGTCCCCTGAGAGAAATTCATCTTTAGTCCCATGATACTAGGGAGCTGCTGCCAAGCTTTTGCCCTGGAATTGAAAGTATTAAAAAAAAGAAAAGAAAAATAAAGGAGGAAAAGAAGGCCTTTGCCAATGACTAAAGAAAAAAACAACATGCACTTAATCTAATCTCCCTTATAACATCCCGCACTTCCCTAGACGAGGAATAGTGTTGCTAGAGTTAGAACCTGCTGATTGTCTAGATCCAGGGCAAGAAAGAGCAGGACCTCAAGGAATCACGTCTTAATGGACCAAAAGCAAGATGTGCGGGGTCTATAACACCGCAAACTCCTGGGTCAGCTACTTTTGAAAGCTAGACTGCCTGTCGATAAAATAGAAGTTGCTTCAGTGTGGTCTCTCATCACTGAACTTTGTAGGACAGAAAGCCCTGGAAAGCACCTGTTTTTTTAACTCTTCCCCAACTCTCCTCAGCAACCTGAGCCTGTTCTGCTGGTTAATGGTAGCCCAGCAGGTTCTCAGGTGTGCATTTGGCATGTATTAAATGGAAAATGACTTGGAAAAAATCATCAGATGCTCCTACGTGGCTTCAATGGGAACATCAGGACATGGGTCCTCTGGGTTGGGAGTACAGTTAGGAAAAGGGGCCCCTGAGAGGCAAGAATGAATAAGGGTTGTTGAGTGCTTACTTTGTACTAAGCTTTGATCTAAGTTCTACATACATGCGTACTGGCTCTTAAAATTTTCACAATAATCCTGTGAATGGAGGAAAAGAGAGGATAAGCACTGTGGCCACCATCCCAGACTGAGGAGTTTCAAGATCCAGGTTTAAACTCAGCAGTCTGGCTGAAGACCCCTGCTTTCAACTACTTGGTGTCTCCTTGAAGGTAAATGTCACTACCTCCTTAGTTTACCTTACATTAGAACTGGAGCCAGTTCCAGATCATAAGAAGCTGTATCCAGAATGTCGAACTCTAAAACTTGAGAAAACAAAAAGTAGCATATCCTACTGATTTTTTTAATCAAATTTGAGACTGAGAGTTCTGGTCTTCCTCCTTGTATTTAGAAGTGTAGAACCACAAGCTAAGGTATGAAGAACAAGTCATTTAGAGAGTAAAATTTTAGGGCCAAAGCATCTGACTTCCAGTATATATGAAAGAGCTTATTTTAAGAACAACAAAAAAATTTTAGCAAAGAGCCAGAGAGGGAAATGAGGAAAGCTGTCTTCTCATATCCAAAGTTTACCTTCATATATTGTGCAGAGCCTATTAAGAATAAGTTTGTGTGAAATGTGGAAACAGCAACCAGTTTTCTAAGCAAGTAAATTGGAAAACATGAAAAGGCATGTTGGAACACATCCTTTAATAATACATGCTGGAAAAGTAATTTCTATTAATTAGAGTGTACATTATTAATAAAGTATTTAGAACTCTCACCTTAATTTAGGTGTTATCAGGAAATTAAAGTGCTACTAATTCCACTCTAAAGGTTGATGGCTAAATATTCAGAAGATAGCAGGCAAGTCCTGACAAGCTGCAAATGTACAACTTAACATGAAGGAAAAATCTCTGTGGCTCAGGAAGGACATAGCTGATTTTAAGTAATGCATATCCTATTTTTACTATCATCGAGTAACGCATATCCCATGCATTACTATCATCAAGTATGTGCACCAGCTATGTGACTTTTCCCTTAGAAATTCTTCTACCGCTTCCACTGAGTAATTCTACCTATAACTTTGCACACCATCAGCTCTGCGTTCTGGGGAGGTCATTAGCATTTCCCTTCACATTTAGCTCTTAGAATGGGAAGAAAACCTACTGGAAGGACCCACTCTATGCATAAGCAGATTTAAGGGGTTCCAAACCTGCTGTGAGGGTTTTATGAAATATTAGAGGACAAATGCTTAAAACTGCTCCTGGCACATAGGTAATTTGTGAGGACCCCAAATTCCTTTCTCTGGATATATAAAATTTCCCTTCTTAACTTCACTTGCTGTTGCCAATCTCTGATCAATTCAGAGATTACATAGCATTACCAGATTCATCTTCTTAAGGTGCTAGTATATGAGGGAACAAGTCTCTTTTGGTTTGGTGTCTAGGTGTCACACTCTGTAGAAGGCCTCTGGTCTGGACAAACTGATTTATGCCTCTTCTGTTCAACCTCCAGCCCTCTGCTCACATCATGCTCCATGGCTCCCCTTTCTAAAGGTCACTTAGGGGTTGAACCAGCTCAGCTTCCCCCTTTTCCATGAGATGGTGTGGACTCTTGTTCTGAACTGCCATTGTGCTAATTGTCGTAATGATAGGCTTTTCAATTAATAATACATGACAATTACTATAATTATTATAATTACTGTTATTCTCATTATTATTACCTATGTTCCAGGCATAAAACCTTCACAGCAGCTCTATGCGATAAGAGCCATTGTTCCCTTCATTCTATAGAAGAGAAAACTATGGCACACACAGGTAAAATAACTTGGCTAAGATAACAAGGATGATAAATGGCAGAACTGTAATTCAGACCAAGCCAATCTGAACCAGGATCTTCACTTATGCTTGTGAAATTCCCTTCTTCTATTGTTTGAATTTTGTGTTATTATTTGGAGTGTTGTCATTTCACTTTCATAAATTTATTCCTTGCCAACCTAAGAAAAATGTAAACTTCTGAAATTACAAACTGTTTCTGATAGTTTTTGTCCTTCATGGCACCTAACTCACTTAGTACTCAGTAAGCGAGAGCTGTTATTGTTACTATCATTCTTTTCATTATCATTATTTACGGCTGCTTGATTTTATTTATTTTAAGCATTGCCCTCTTCTTACAATGCTCTTTAAAAATGCAACTTTTCCTTCTTGCCCTGAAAACACTGATGTGCTTTCCCAATGGTGGATTCAGTTATTAGATGAAGTAGCAGAAGGGATGGGACGCTTTGAAAAGATAAGCAGAGGTGAAGCTGTGGCCGTCCACAGCAAACCATCTCCATCCCACTTACCCAGCTGGCTCTGCTTTGTAGCAGTTTGTTCTCAATTAATTGTACAATTGCTAATAGAAAACATTAACGAATGGATATTAATATTAATCTGTGATGAATAGTGATTGGTACGAGTCTGTGTGGTTTACCTTCTGACCATCTGAATTTGATTTTAGAGAATCTGCGTTTATGCCTATAGAGAGCCTTTTGAAGACCACTGGAGCCAAGGGTGCAGCATGCATATGGAGAGAATAATGTTCATCCTCTTATTAAACTCCAGTTCCTCCCAGGGAGGTTTGGAGACAGCTGGCAAATTTTATCCCTCATTTACAGATGGAAACTCTTTGGGCTTACAGTAATTCCATAATATGCTTTAAGTCCAGAAGGGAGCACATGGAGAACTCAGAAGGAACAGCCCATTCTCCAGTGTTGCCTGACACCTACCTGTAGCTATCACATCCTGAAAAAAAAAAATGGAAACAAAATGACAAGGACTGGTACAATTAGGCTTCCTAGGATTAAAAAAAAAAAACAACAAAAAACCCAGCACTTTCATGTCCCTCCTAAAGTATTCATTTCTTATGCTAGCTCCTAACTAGCATTATTACCTATTATTATCTCTGCCCTCACCAAAGATGATGTTAAGTTCAACTATAATACGTATTGTACCGTGCTTTAACCTTCTTAAAGCATATTCCTAAACATGATCTTATTTACTTCAAACATCTTCATGAGGTATTATTTCAATATCCTGAATTTTTACAATCATTGTCCTTTAAAGTTTCAATTTGACAATAAAATACTTGCCCAAGAGCACTCAGCTAATAAGTGGAAAAACTAGAACCTGGCCCCAGGATCTTGCTGCGACACAGCCTTGAGTTCTCCCTGCCACTGATTTGGACTTTCTGTCCCTCTCTTTGCATCTCTCTTCCCTACAGATGCCTCTCGCAGGATGTGGATAAAAGAAGTGTTCAGTGCTGCTACTGCTGCGAATGATGATGATGGCTGGCCAATATTCACCTGAATACCGACTTCTACCTTTGGTCCTCTGTGATGACAGTTTAAACTGACTTGCATTTCTCAGGGAAGAGTTGAGGATTTTGAGTTCTCATTCTTCTGACTCTGGCTTTCTCACAGGGACAGAGACCATGGAGCGAAATTAGTCTCTCCAAACAAGAGAATAATTCATCCTCTTTGCCCAGGAAGTATTTATTGAGCGCCTTCTATGTGCCTGCCACCAGGAGCACTGTGATAAGTAGCAAAACACAAACCAAATCCACGTCCCCATGAGGCTCGCAGTCCAGTAGAGAAGCTAGAAGTGAGAGTAATCTTACGTAGATTTTGGTTGTGGTCATTCTGCCATTTAAGAAGGTCTTGACTCCCATTCCCTATATTTTGAAAAGTCCAAGATCCTCCCCCAGAGGGTGAGAATTCCCCAGGAGCTTACATTTTTATTTTACGTCTGGCTCTGAGCACTTTCTTATGCTGAATTAGCTCAATTTGGAAAATTCGTCACAGCTTGCAATGTATTATTTCTATGTTGTATCACATTTTACATGAGATGGAGCCCTCTTCCTTTATTTGCATGCACACACACATGCATGCACCCCGTTCCTAGCATCGCTTCAGTGAGTAAGTAGGACTTAGTGGGTTTTCAGAGGTAAAGAAATACATTGCAGCAAACCTGACAACTTTACTTTCCAAACACACCCAGAGTCTACTAACCACCTGCAAATCAGCACCATCTCCCCTTGGAGTTATGGGACAGCCTCCTAGTTGGTCTCCCTGTTGCCTGCACAGGTTTCCTTCACAGGGCACCCAGAGCAACCCTCCTAAAATATGATTTAGACAAAGTCCCAGCTCTGCTCAAAACCCTCCACTTTCCTGCCTCCTTCAGCATAAAAGCCCACAGGACCGATGCGGTCCTAACTCCCTAGCTGACCCCATCTCCAGAGTTCTTACCTTCCTCAGATTGCTCCAGACCCATCAGCTTCTGGAAGTTTCCTCAGCCATGTTAAACATACTCCCCTCTCAGGATCTTTGCATTTGCTCTCCCCTCTGACTAAATCATCCTTTCTGTTCTGATAGATACATGACCTGTCCCATTGCTTTCTCCAGGTTTCTGTTTAGTCTTCAGTTTCTGAGTAAGCCTCCCTCCCCACCTTCCAATACCCAATCCTAGAACTATGCCTAGTGTACTCGACACTCAATACGAATTGTTCAAGACTAAATAAATTAACTTGAAGTTCAAAAATTATAAGTCCCACTCCTTAACTTAGAGACACCTGGCATGGCATCCCAACAGCTTCCCCCTCCCCCCTATCCTGGCCCCCAGCTCTGCTGTGTGGCTTTCAAAGATACCTTCCCTCTGCTTGTTTCCTTTGCCACTTCTCTTTTTCTTGTGCCTCTTCTCTCTCAGGCCATATTTCGACTACGTCACTCATTACTTGTGAAACCTTTGGGAAGATACTATGTCCTTATTATAACATGGAGGTAAAAATAATGCCTCCATGAGAGCGTCATTTTGAAAGTTAATACATGAAAGGCATTCAAGCCAGGCCCACAAATGGTGAGTGTTCTCTTAAGAGTTGGGAGAAAAATGGGCCGAGTAACAGCTTCCTTGCATCCGGGCATAGTGAGTCTGGGGAGATAGGACTCCAAGCATCTCTGGCTGGTGGGATCTGCCTATCATCACACCTGTGAGGATACAGGGAGTCAGCGAGAGACTTCTGGACCCAAAAAAGAGGACTAAAACAGTGGAAAAACGGCAAGTGGTCGCGTGTGTTCAATCCGTCTAAACCCTCACGCAACTTCCACAGGCACGAGAACTTAAAGAGCAAGAGAAAGTGAAAGGAAAATTAGGGCAAGGAAACAGATAAAAGAAATCACTCATGAGGAAGAATCAGCAGAAAACTCCAGGCAACATGAAGAACCAGTCCAGAACAACCCCGCCAAGGAACCATGAGGTAGCTACTGCAGAGGATTCCACTTATAAAGAAATGTTAGAAATGACAAAAAGGGAATTTAGAATACACATGTTGAAAACAATGAAAGAAATGATGGAAACAATGAAGGAAACTGCTAATAGAGTGGAAAATAACGAAAAGGAAATCCAAAAACAGAATCAAATAAGAGATGAACGATATGAAGAATATAAAAAGGATAGAGCAGAGCTGAAGGAACTGAAACAGTCAATTAGGGAACTTAAGGATGCAATGGAAAGTATCAGCAACAGGTTAGACCATGCAGAAGAAAGAATTTCAGAGGTAGAAGACAAAGTCCTTGAGATAACTCAGATAGTAAAAGAGGCAGAAAAGAAGAGAGAGAAAGCAGAAAGTTCACTGTCAGAATTATGGGACTTTATGAAGAGTTTCAACATACGAGTCATAGGAATCCCAGAAGGGGAAGAAGAATGCCCCAGAGGAATGGAAGCCATACTAGAGAATATTATAAAAGACAATTTCCCAATATCACCAAAGATTCTGACACACTGCTTTCAGAGGGCTATCGGACCCCAGGTCACCTCAACGCTAACTGAGCTTCTCCAAGACACATTGTCATGAACCTGTCCAAAGTCAAGATGAAAGAAAAGATTCTGCAAGTTGCCAGGAGTAAGTGCCAATTGACCTACAGGGGCAAATCCATCAGAGTGACCGCAGACTTCTCTAATGAAACTTTCCAAGCAAGAAGACAATGGTCATCTACCTTTAATCTACTTAAACAGAACAATTTCCAGCCCAGAATTCTGTACCCTGCTAAACTAAGCTTAAAAATTGACAGACAAATCAAATCATTTACAGATATACAAACATTGAGGAAATTCGCCACAACAACACCAGCTCTACAGGAAATACTTCAACCTCTTCTGCACACTGACCACCACAATGGATCAGAAGTAAAGTAAGAACTCAGAAATTAAAGGACAGAACCTAACCTCCACACTAATGCAAAAGATAAAACTAAGCAATGGACTCTCACAAATTAAGACAAATAGAATACTACTACCCCTATCAATTATCTCAATAAATGTTAATGGCTTAAATTCCCCACTGAAGAGACATAGATTGGTTGACTGGATTAAAAAACACAAGCCATCCATTTGCTGTCTGCAAGAAACACACCTGGCTTCAAAAGACAAATTAAAGCTCCAAGTCAAGGGTTGGAAGACAATTTTTCAGGCAAATGGAATTCAGAAGAAAAGAGGAGTTGCAATCTTATTTTCAGATACATGTGGATTTAAAGCAACTAAAGTAAAAAAAGACAAAGATGGTCACTTTATCTTGGTCAAGGGAAAAACACAACAAGAAGACATTTCAATTCTAAATATCTATGCACCCAATTTAAATGCTCCCAGATTCTTGAAATAGACCTTACTCAGTCTGAGCAATATGATATCTGATAATACCATAATAACAGGGGACCTTAACACTCCTCTTACAGAGCTGGACAGATCCTCTAAACAGAAATTAAACAAAGATATAAGAGATTTAAATCAGACCCTAGAACAACTATGCTTGATAGATGCATATAGAACACTCCACCCAAAAGTTAAAGAATATACATTCTTCTCATCACCCCATGGAACATTCTCCAAAATTGATCATATCCTGGGACACAAAACAAATATCAACAGAATCAAAAGAATTGAAATTTTACCTTGTATCTTCTCAGACCATAAGGCACTAAAGGTGGAACTCAACTCTAACAAAAACGCTCGACCCCACCCAAACGCATGGAAATTAAACAATCTTCTGTTGAATAACAGATGGGTCCAGGAAGAAATAAAACAGGAAATCATTAACTTCCTTGAGCATAACAACAATGAAGACACAAGCTACTAAAACCTGTGGGATACTGCAAAAGCAGTTTTGAGAGGAAAATTCATCGCTTTAGATGCCTACATTCGAAAAACAGAAAGAGAGCACATCAAGAATCTCACAAGAGATCTTATGGATTTGGAAAAAGAAGAACAATCTAAGCCTAAACTCAGTAGAAGAAAAGAAATATCCAAAATCAAATCAGAGATCAATGAAATGGAAAACAAAAGAATCATTCAGAAAATTAATGAAACAAGAAGTTGGTTTTTTGAAAAAATAAATAAAATAGATAAACCATTGGCCAGACTAACGAGGAATAGAAAAGTAAAATCTCTAGTAACCTCAATCAGAAATGATAAAGGGGAAATAACAACTGATCCCACAGAGATACAAGAGATCATCTCTGAATACTACCAGAAACTCTATGCCCAGAAATTTGACAATGTGAAGGAAATGGATAAATATCTGGAATCACATCCTCTCCCTAGACTTAGCCAGGAAGAAATAGAGCTCCTGAACAGACCAATTTCAAGCACTGAGATCAAAGAAACAATAAAAAATCTTCCAACCAAAAAATGCCCTGGTCCAGATGGCTTCACTCCACAATTATATCAAACCTTCAAGGAAGAGCTTATTCCTGTACTGCAGAAATTATTTCAAAAAATTAAGGAAGAAGGAATCTTCCCCAACACATTCTATGAAGCAAGCATCAACCTGATACCAAAACCAGGAAAAAACCCAAACAAAAAGGAGAATTTCAGACCAATCTCACTCATGAATATAGATGCAAAAATTCTCAACAAAATCCTAGCCAATAGATTACAGCTTATCATCAAAAAAGTCATTCATCATGATCAAGTAGGCTTCATCCCAGGGATGCAAGGCTGGTTTAACATACGCAAGTCCATAAACGTTATCCACCATATAAACAGAGGCAAAAATAAAGATCACATGATCCTCTCAATAGATGCAGAAAAAGCATTTGATAATATCCAGCATCCTTTTCTAATTAGAACACTGAAGAGTATAGGCATAGGTGGCACATTTCTAAAACTGATTGAAGCTATCTATGACAAACCCACAGCCAATATTTTACTGAACGGAGTAAAACTGAAAGCTTTTCCTCTTAGAACTGGAACCAGACAAGGTTGTCCTCTGTCACCTTTACTATTCAACATAGTGCTGGAAGTTGTAGCCAATACAATTAGGAAAGCCAAGGGAATAAAGGGAATCCAAATGGGAGCAGAGGAGGTCAAACTCTCCCTCTTTGCTGACGACATGATCTTATACTTAGAGAACCCCAAAGACTCAACCACAAGACTCCTAGAAGTCATCAAAAAATACAGTAATGTTTCAGGATATAAAATCAATGTCCACAAGTCAGTAGCCTTTGTATACACCAATAACAGTCAAGATGAGAAGCTAATTAAGGACACAACTCCCTTCACCATAGTTTCAAAGAAAATGAAATACCTAGGAATATACCTAACAAAGGAGGTGAAGGACCTCTATAAAGAAAACTATGCAATCCTCAGAAAGGCAATAGCAGAGGACATTAACAAATGGAAGAACATACCATGCTCATGGATGGGAAGAATCAACATTGTTAAGATGTCTATACTTCCCAAAGCAATCTACCTATTCATTGCCATTCCTATCAAAATACCAACATCGTACTTTCAAGATTTGGAGAAAATGATTCTGCGTTTTGTAGGGAACCAGAAAAAACCCCGTATAGCTAAGGCACTTTTTAGTAATAGAAATAAAGCTGGGGGCATCAGCATACCAGATTTTAGTGTGTACTACAAAGCCAGAGTGGTCAAGACAGCATGGTACTGGCACAAAAACAGAGACATAGACACTTGGAATCAAATTGAAAACCAAGAAATGAAACTAACATCTGACAACCACCTAATCTTCGATAAACCAAACAAGAACTTACCTTGGGGGAAAGACTACCTATTCAATAAATGGTGTTGGGAGAACTGGATGTCTACATGTAAAAGACTGAAACTGGACCCGCACCTTTCCCCACTCACAAAAATTGATTCAAGATGGATAAAGAACTTAAATTTAAGGCATGAAGCAATAAAAATCCTCAAAGAAAGCATAGGAAATACACTGGAAGATATTGGCCTGGGGAAAGACTTCATGAAGAAGACTGCCATGGCAATTCCAACAACAACAAAAAGAAACAAATGGGACTTCATTAAACTGAAAAGCTTCTGTACAGCTAAGGAGACAATAACCAAAGCAAAGGGACAACCTACACAATGGGAAAGGATATTTGCATATTTTCAGTCAGACAAAAGCTTGATAACTAGGATCTATAGAGAACTCAAATTAATCCACATGAAAAAAGCCAACAATCCCATATATCAATGGGCAAGAGACATGAATAGAACTTTCTCTAAAGATGACAGACAAATGGCTAACAAACACATGAAAAAATGTTCATAATGCATTTCTCTAATATAAATGTTCATATATAATTAGAGAAATGCAAATCAAAACAACCCTGAGATATCATCTAACCCCAGGGAGAATGGCCCACATCACAAAATCTCAAAACTGCAGATGCTGGCGTGGATGTGGAGAGAAGGGAACACTTTTACACTGCTGGTGGGACTGGAAACTTGTACAACCTTTCTGGAAGGAAGTATGGAGAAACCTCAAAGCACTCAAGCCAGACCTCCCATTTGATCCTGCAATCCCATTACTGGGCATCTACCCAGAAGGAAAAAAATCCTTTTATCATAAGGACACTTGTACTAGACTGTTTATTGCAGCTCAATTTACAATCGCCAAAATGTGGAAACAGCCTAAATGCCCACCAACCCAGGAATGGATTAACAAGCTGTGGTATATGTATACCATGGAATACTATTCAGCCATTAAAAAAAAAATGGAGACTTTACATCCTTCGTATTAACCTGGATGGCAGTGGAAGACATTATTCTTAGTAAAGCATCACAAGAATGGAGAAGCATGAATCCTATGTACTCAATTTTGATATGAGGACAATTAATGACAAGGTTATGGGGGGGAAGCAGAAAGAGGGAGGGAGGGGGGTGGGGCCTTGGTGTGTGTCACACTTTATGGGGGCATGTTTGCAAGAGGGACTTTACCTAACAATTGCAATCAGTGTAACCTGGCTTATCGTACCCTCAATGAATCCCCAACAAATAAATAAATAAATAAAGAGTTGGGAGAAAAACAAATCTTTTCTTATTTTTTATTTTTTTATTTTTTAGTACAGGACAATTCAAAAATTTTGAGTCCCTAAGTCTATGTCAGCTTCAGCTCACTTTTACTTATCCAAACCCCTTGAGACTCCTCTCAAAGACAAAGAGCCTCTGAATAAGGCCTGACCTCTTTGAAGACATCCTTGTTGTACGTGACAATTAATTTCCCAGCCACACATTATCACCATAGAACATTAATGTCATGAGAGCAGATGTGCAGGGTTGATGGGGTGACCACAAAAGACATAACCTGTACCAGGGGTCAGCAATGTCTTTGGCGAGGAACTGATTATTACCTGAGACCAGGAGAATGGGTAGGAATTACATGATGAAGGGGGAAGAGATTTCCAAGCCAGTGAATCACAGTGTGTGAGAACAGAGTCGGTCCCCAGATCTGAAAATGGAGCTCAGTTTGTACCAGGAGGTTATGCAAAAGTTGAGTATGGTGCCACCAGCTGAACCTAGGAAGTGGTCTGGGGCCAAATCTTGGAGCTTTATAATCTGAATGCAGTATTTTGTGATATCTCAAAGGTAAAGGAAAGAAGCCTTGAACATATCAGTTCTGATTGTATTCTCAGAGTATGAGACTTGGCTTATGGGAAAGTCATTATGAATACAGAGCAGGAAGGGATCAGACTCAGAAGACAAGAAAGTGGCAGTTAGACCTGCTAAGAGCCCATCAGGGTATCTGGGCAAGAGGGGGGAAGTGTCAGTGGAGAAGACTGGAAAGGTATGAGCCCCTACAAACTCTATTAGGAAATTTCTATGTGAAATTTCAGAGTACCTCTTCATCCTACCTCCACCACTGCAGACCACAGGAGTGTTTTTGAGTATCAGATAGAGGGATTCCTTCTTCAATATGAGTTTTATTGATTGCCATCTTCCAGAAAACTATCTGATTCATTTGGAAAAAAGCAATTCCACCCTCAACAATAAGTAAAAGTATTTCCTGGACATAATTCTCAAGTGTCTCTTCCTCTTCTCATGTACAGGGGCCACTTCTGAGGCCATTTTTCCCCTAAGCATGTCCCTTTCTGCAAGCCTCTCTACCTCTATATTAATCCAAGACTCTAAAGAAATATTTGGCAACTAACATGAATGAATCAAATAATTCATGTTACATTCTATTAATTTTGGCAAATCTAATTTGTCTTGGTTGTGGGTGGCAGCCATCTAGAACCTCATTTCCTGAAAATTAATGGAATTCTACTGTGAACCCAGGCTCCTAAGGCAGTCCTCTAACCAAGTGCTGCTCTGAATTCTTGTGTTTTTTACTTATATTCCATTATAAAAGATAATTTGCTCTCTTGTAACATGTTTTATTTTTACCAAAGTACCCAGGGGGAAGTTTTGTATGTCGCTTGACTGTCCAAAGTTTGGGTTGCAACAAAGAGCTCCAAATCTGAGTCCTGGAAAAGCAGTATTGTGTGTTGTGAAGAGGGGTTAGAATTCAGGAAAGATGATTCAAGGTTCCAGTCTTTCTCCCTGGTTACGTCTGTGACTCTGGGCAAATCCCTACCCCTGCTGAACATTGATGTCAAAAGCAAACCTAAACAAACAAGATCAGTCAGTCATTCTTAAACCCAACCTTTTAAACCATTGTTTCAAGTGAAATCTTACCAGAAGTTCTGCCTAATAATACTGTTTCAAGTGAAATCCTTACCAGGACTTCTGCCTTCTAATACTGAATACTAATGAGAGACAGGTGGGGCTTGAATCCTGTGTATTTAGCTTCACTTTTCCCACTTCACCAGCTGCTAAGTCGCAAAACTTAGCCAGATCATCTCAAAGATCTCTGCCCACTCAGAATATCTTTGGTGAGATTAGCTGTGATTTATGTTTGTAAACCAGAACAATAAGTGCAAATGACTTCTCCAGTTTTAATGTTTACTACTCTCCCTATGCCATGATAGTATTACATGATTCCTGTTTTTATTACATCCACCTCCTGATTCCTGTGATCTTGTCCCTATGTACGACTTAACAAATACTTATTGTAATATTGGCAATGTGTTATCTTTGAGTAGGATTCGATGGTTTTTGTAAACTTTTCATTTGTTTAATCTTCTTAACAACCTGCAAACTTCATGTGTAATTACCATCTATTTTTGGCAGCTGAAAAAACTGAAAAAATTAGGTGACTTGTACAAAGGCACAAGGATATAATTTTCTCCTGTTTATTGTTAGTGTGTGCATTCACACTGCTCTATCCTACTAAAGATTTGCAACAGTTTAAAGAAAATTATCTTTCAACCTGTCATACCTTTACCGTGTCTTCCTTCTTACAATAAAAAAGAAAATACGTAAGTAAGTAGACTTTAGGACTCTTGAAAATTAGCATCAAAATGGAAGATCAAGGTGGTGAGAAAAGAGGAAGATACACAAGCTATCGGACTCTTAAGTACTTTGAGGAAGAACTCAAGCCAAGCTCTTCCACCTAGCATCCAAGGCTTGTTCTGATCCACAATATCTGCCTTTCTTACACAATGCCTGCCCTGTCTAGTGCAGCAAGGAATAGAGAGATGAGAAAATCTAAGTTCTAAGCTAAAGAGGATACTTGTGACTGGACTGTCAAGGGTCTCAGGTCCCTGGGGTACAGAGCTGGTCTTATTTTCACCAGTGACTAACATCCAGTTCTCCTCCTTCAAACTTCATTTCCTCTGGATCATCAGTTTTATTAATGATATCTCAGTTCAGTTCCATAAACTTTTCATCTCTTTGGGGTATTAAACTAGTCTTATTTTGATTCTGTAGGATTTAGTCTTCTTCTTAAAATCTCAGTCTCACATTAATTCATGCCTGGCCCTCCTCCTGCAAAGCCGGACAGGAGACTCCCAGGCCCCTGAAGCTGAGGGGTGCATGCTCCCCCCATTCCTCTTGAGCTGAGAACCTCCTACTAAGGCCGTTGCTTTGTGTTAGAGCCCTTCTTTGATTGCCTCCACCAAGGCTGTCCTCCTTCTTTTGGTTGCCACTGCTTTTCTCTGTCACTCTGACCTCTTATTTGAAAGATGCTCGATTTCTGTATAAACCTGACACTCACCTCTTCTTCCTGTTTCTACTTAACTCCACAAAAGCCCCACTTTTCACCCTTTTGCTATTGGGATTCTCTTGCCCAGCAGGCAGCCTACAGGGTGTGTGGGGTGGAATTAACACTAACCAGAAATCTTAAACTCAAACAACTTCAGCCTTAGGGCTTGATCCACAGAAGTGGTAAGTGCATGTTGCTCTGCAGAGGACCCACTGGTGTGCCTCTCATGGCTCCTGACTCTCCTGACTTTTTCTGTCCTCATTCTAAAGTCATCAGAGGCTCCACTGGTTCAGTAACTTGGCAATTTTCAGGCAAATAACAATCACCAGTTAAGGGGAGAGAGAAACGGTTCAGGCACTCCATATATTTATAGGGAAGTGAGGAAAAGAAGACTGTACTCCCTCAAGAGCCAAATTCCTCCTTTTTCCTCAGACCTCCTCTGCAGCAAGGACAGGTGGGGGAGGCAAGACTTGTGATGACGGAGATAGCTTTTCTCAAACAAACCTCTAGAAGCACTTTTTGGAGATGCCTACCCCCCAAAGTTTGGAGGGTCTAACAGGTACCAAAAAATTTTCCTTCTGAAAAGGAAATTGCATCCTGTTACAAATTCCTTGAATAAATATCAAAACTAACTAGAAATGTAAAGGAGTGTAAATTAAATTTAAATTTGAAAACCTTCAGCTAAAGGTGATTTTTGTCTTAGCTTTAGGGTCACAGCCTAGGCTAGGATGGGGTAAATGAATCTCTCAGCTCAGTCCTAAAAGCTTAGTAATTAAGACAAGTAATGTATTAGTGCAATATTTCCCCAAATCAAAAATAATGCAAAAAACCCAGGATGAACAAAATACTGAATTTAAATAAAGAAATATCAGCAAGAACAACTTTTTATATTTTGCCTCTGACTCCAATATGGCTCATCATGGCGCTGGTAAGGGTTGCATTTTATTTTACTAGAAAATAATAAAATGAATGGCGGGCGGGGGACAGAGACAAGATGGCTGACTGAAGCCAGCTTTCCACAGAGGCTCCTGTCCAGAAGGAGAGTTAAAGGACAGAAATTTAGCAAGTAACCTGTTGGATTAGAGCTGCACCAAGAGAGAAGGTTGAAGAATGCACATCAACCCCGCTGAGGTGAGCTGTGACCCCAAGGATACAAACAAAAGGTACAAAATCCATCACCAAGCAGATGGGAGTCCTCTCCCCCATGAGAATGGCTCAGAGTGCCCCACAAACAAACGAGCAGAGTTCAAAGGTCCTCCCACAGCACTCCACGGGAGAGACCCTCTAAAAACTGGACCTACATCCCCTACTAGGGTGCCAGGGCATTCTCCTGCCAGGCATAAAACTGTATAAAACTGTATATATTCTCTACCTGCAACTCTGAGTTCCCAGCACTCCCCTACACTCTCACTCTGAGGTCTGGAGGCCTGTCCCCCAGGAGTCCAGATTCTTGGGTGATTTCTCGAGAGGTGGACAGGGTCTAAACTGCAGCTGGTCAGTGCTGATTCTGTGGCATGGGAGAATTTGATGGTCAGCTGAGAGGGAATCACGCTGCAGCAGTGGTGCCCCGAGGTGCAGAGCAGCTGCTGTCTTTTGGCAACAATAGGGCTCACTCCTGGCTATTCTGAAGCCACACCCCCTGTCTCCCTGGGCAACCAGAGGAGGCCGGGCATCTACTCAGGTGGCAACCACCATGGAACAGACCTGGGACAGAAACACAGGACCCATGAGTAAAGGGTTTGCCAGAAGCAGTACTGGCCTGGGTGGAGCATGGGGACTAGAAATGCACATGCAGAGCCATGAAGTTCCCAGGATGGGGCTGACCCAGAGGACCACTTTACTGAGCCTAAGACGCACTCAGCCCTCAGGGGATTATCAGCCTATAGAAAAAGGAAGACAGGTGGCTAGAACTGACAGCTCACCGAATACAAACCTGCAGGAGCAAAGACAGGGACTGAGGAGCAGGCTCTGGGAACTCAAAACAGCTTCTCTTCTGCAGGGGAATTTAGCAAGGACAGAAACAAATTCCCATAAAGTTGTTCTGTTCATGTCAGTAAACCAATCAGGGGTGGGGCTGGAACTGAGTGAACACCCCCTAGCCTCCATCAAGCACCCGAGGTTGTCAGGCCTCACCTCCCCCTGCTAGATAGAGGCAGAGTGCAGCAGCCTGGCTGAGCAGAAATAGATTTCCTTGTGATTCAGGCAGGTGCAAATCCCTGGAGTATCTGTTTACTATAGGCAACTGGGTTACAGCCCTGCGGGGCTATCACTGAATGGGTGTGACAGAAGAGCAAGGTGGGGAAGGAGGCATCAACCTTCCCAGACTGATCTATTTTGGGGTGGGTCCTCCAGACTCCACAGACCACCAGAGCAAGCCATATCTGAGTAGTCACCAGACCCCTGCAATCAGTTGCCAGAGACTTTTTAAACTCTCCCACCTGAGATAGGTGCTGACTGAGAAAATTGATTTGGACCTTTTGAACTGAGCTAATTGCCCAAGGACTATTCAGGTGGTGCCCTGGGTGTGTGATTGTAGGAAGGTTTGATTTTCCGTTTCCAATTGTTACCTGTGGGGAGCGGGGTGACTTAATTGCTGGTATTTCTCCACAGCTGAGACTTCAACCCAGCGTAACTGTTTCACTAGTGGAACAGAGACCAGCTGAAAACAAGACAGAACCACTTAGCCCCACCACACCAAACAGGTCCCCAGTTTCTTAGGCCATAGTCCTGTATGGGTCCTCAACAAAGCTCCAGGGGAAAAACCAAATGGTGTAAAACAATCATGGGGAAGAATCAGCAGAAAAACTCTGGTAACATGAATAACCAGAATAGATCAACCCCCCAAGGAAAGATATGGCAGATGTAACTGAAGATCCCATTCATAAACAACTGGCCAAGATGTCAGAAATCTAATTAAGAATTTGGATTGCAAACAAGATTAATAGAATGGAGGAAAATTTGGCATTAGAAATTTGAGGAGCAATTCAAAAGTCGGAATTAGAACTTCAAGGAAAAATTCAAAAGTTGTCTCAAGAATTTAACAAATTTAAAGACAAAACCACCAAAGATTTTGATGCATTGAAGCAAGAATTTGCAGCCCTCAAAGATCTAAAAAATACAGTAGAAGCCCTCAGAAACAGAGTGGAGCAAGCAGAAGAAAGCATTTCTGACATTGAAGACAAAGCCTTTGAATGCTCCCAAACTCTCGAAGAGAATGCAGAGCAAAAATGGATTATTCTCTCAGAGAGCTCGGAGACAATTTGAAGAAGGCTAATATCCACCTCATTGGAATTCCTGAAACTGATGAAGTGGCCTCGCAAGGCACAGAGGCCCTTCTCCATGAAATTATGAAAGAGAATTTTCCAAACATGCCAAGAGATTCTGAAATTCAGATAGCAGACAGTTTCTGAACCCCAGCATGACTCAATGTGAATAAGACATCCCCCAGACATATCATAATTAACTTCACTAAAGTTAATATGAAGGAGAAAATTCTGAAAGCAGCCAGACGTAAGAAATCCATTACCTACAAAGGGAAGAATGACTGCAGATCTCTCTGCTGAAACTTTTCAAGCCAGAAGAGGGTGGTCATCGACTTATAATCTCCTAAAGCAAAATAACTTTCAACCCTGGATCCTGTATCCAGCTATAATGAGTTTCATTTATGATGGCGAAATTAAATACTTTAATGACATTCATATGTTGAAGAAATTTGCGAAAACCAAACCAGCTCTTCAGGATATTCTCAGACCTAGCCTCCATAATTTCCAGCCCAATCCTCTACCACAAAAGTAAACTCACTCAGAAACTTTTGATAAACTCCAACTTCCACAGTGGCAAAAGGATTAAAAATGTCCACTGGACTTTCCAAAAGCTTGATACCCAAAATTTTACCAGACTTATCAATATTCTCCATTAATGTGAACGGATTAAACTATCCTCTAAAGAGGCACAGGTTAGCTGACTGGATACAAAAACTCAGGCCAGATATTTGCTGCATACAAGAGTCACATCTTACCTTAAAAGATAAATATAGACTCAGGGCAAAAGGACAGTCATCCATATTTCAGGCAAATGGTAATCAGAAAAAAGCTGGTGTTGCAATTCTATTTGCAAATACAATAGGCTTTAAACCAACAAAAGTAAAAAAGGATAAGAATGGTCACTTCATATTTGTTAAGGGTAATACTCAATATAATGAGATTTCAATTATTAATATCTATGCACTCAACATAGATATTAATTGAATGCACCTCAATTTATAAGAGAAACTCTAACAGACATGAGCAACTTGATTTCCTCCAGCTCCATAATAGTTGGAGATTTCAACACTCCTTTGGCAGTGTTGGATCCATCCTCCAATAAGAAGCTGAACAAAGAAATTTTAGATTTAAACCTAACCATCCAACATTTGGATTTAGCAGACATCTATAGAACATTTCATCCCAACAAAACTGAATACACATACTTCTCATCAGCCCATGTAACATACTCCAAAATCAATCACATCTTAGGTCACAAGTCTAACCTCAGTAAATTTAAAGGAATAGAAATTATTCCTTGCATCATCTCTGTCCACCATGGAATAAAAGTTGAACTCGGTAACAACAGGAATCTGCAAACTCATACAAAAACATGGCAGTTAAATAACCTTATGCTGAATGATAGCTGATCAGAGATGAGATTAAGAAGGAAATCGCCAAATTTTTGGAACAAAATGACAATGAAGACACAAATTATCAGAACCTCTGGGATACCGCAAAGGCAGTTGTAAGAGGGAAATTTATAGCACCGCAAGCCTTCCTCAAGAGAACAGAAAGAGAGGAACTTAACAACTTAATGGGACATCTCAAGCAACTAGAAAAGGAAGAACATTCCAACCCCAAACCTAGTAGAAGAAAAGAAATAACCAAAATTCGAGCAGAATTAAATGAAATTGAAAACAAAAGAATTATACAACAGATCAATAAATCAAAAAGTTAGTTTTTTGAAAAGGTCAATAAGATAGATAAACCTTTGGCTAACCTAACCAGGAAAAAAAAGAGTAAAATCTCTAATCTCATCAATCAGAAACAACAAAGATGAAATAACAACAAACTCTTCAGAAATTCAAAAATCCTTAATGAATACTACAAGAAACTTTATTCTCAGAAATATGAAAATCTAAAGGAAATTGACCAATACTTGGAAGTACATACCTTCCAAGACTTAGCCAGAATCAAGTGGAAATGTTGAACAAGCCTGTATCAAGTTCTGAAATAGCATCAACCATACAAAATCTCCCTAGAAAGAAAAGCCCGGGACCAGATGGCTTCACGTCAGAATTCTACCAAACCTTTAAAGAGGAATTAGTACCTATATTACTCAACCTGCTCCAAAATGTAGAAAAAGAAGGGAGACTACCCAACACGTTCTATGAAGCAAACATCACCCTGATACCCAAGCCAGGAAAACACCTAACAAGAAAAGAAAATTATAGCCTGATATCACTAATGAATATAGATGCAAAAATATTCAACAAGATCCTAACAAACAGAATCCAGCAACATATCAAACAAATTATACATCATGATCAAGTCAGTTTTATCCCAGGGTCTCAAGGCTGGTTCAATATACATAAATCTATAAGTATAATTCAGCACATAAACAAATTAAAAACCAAAGACCATATGATTCTCTCAATTGATGCAGAAAAAACTTTTGATAATATCCAGCATCCCTTCATGATCAGAACACTTAAGAAAATTGGTATAGAAGGGACATTTGTTAAACTGATAGAGGCCATCTACAGCAAACACACAGCCAATATCATATTTAATGGAGTTTAGTTGAAATCATTTCCCCTCAGATTAGGAACCAGACAAGGCTGCCCATTGTCTCCACTGCTCTTTAACATTATAATGGCAGTTTTAGCCACCGCAATTAGGAAAGAAAAGGTGATCAAGGGTATCCATATAGGGTCAGAAGAGATCAAACTTTTGGTCTTCGCAGATGATATGATTGTATATCTGGAAAACACCAGGGATTCTACTACAAAACTCTTAGAAGTGATCAAGGAATACAGAAGTGTCTCAGGTTACAAAATCAACATTAATAAATCAGTAGTCTTTACATATACCAACAATAGTCAAGCTGAAAAAACAGTTAAGGACTCTATTCCATTAGCAGTGGTGCCAAAGAAGATGAAATATTTGGGAGTTTATCTAAAAAAGGACGTGAAAAATCTCTATAAAGAGAACTATGAATCTCTAAGAAAAGAAATAGCTGAAAATGTTAACAAATGGAAAAATATACCATGCTCATGGCTGGGAAGAATCAACATTGTTAAAATGCCCATACTACCCAAAACAATATACAATTTTAATGCAATCCCTATTAAAGCACCACTGTCATACTTTAAAGATCTTGAAAAAAGAATACTTCATTTTATATGGAATCAGAAAAAACCTCGAATAGCCAAGACATTACTCAGCAATAAAAACAAAGCAGGAGGAATCATGCTACCAGACCTCAGACTATACCATAAATCGATAGTGATCAAAACAGCATGGTACTGGCACAAAAACAGAGAAGTAGATAGATGTCTGGAACAGAATAGAGAAGCAGGAGATGAATCCAGCTACTTACCATTATTTAATCTTTGACAAGTCAATTAAAAATATTCAGTGGGGAAAATATTCCCTATTTAACAAATGCTGCTGAGTGAACTGGCTGGTAACCTGCAGAAGACTGAAACTGGACCCACACCTTTCACCATTAACTATGATAGACTATCACTGGATTAAAGATTTAAACATAAAACACAAAACTATAAAAAACTAGAAGAGAGTGCAGGGAAAATCCTTGAAGAAATCGTTCTGGGGGAGTATTTTATGAGGAGGACCCCCTGGGCAATTGAAGCAGCTTCAAAAATACACTACTGGGACCTGATCCAACTAAAAAGCTTCTGCACATCCAAGAACACAGTAAGTAAAGCAAGCAAACAGCCCTCAGAATGGGAGAAGATATTTGCAGGTTATGTCTCCGACAAAGGTTTAATAACCAGAACCACAGAGAACTCAAACGTATAAGCAAGAAAAGAACAAGTGATCCCATCGCAGGTTGGGCAAGGGACTTGAAGAGAAACTTCTCTGAAGAAGACAGGTGTATGGCCTACAGACATATGAAAAATCCTCTTAAATCATTAGAGAAATGCAAATCAAAACTACTTTGAGATATCATCTAACTCCAGTAAGATTAGCCCATCTCACAAAATCCCAAGACCAGAGATGTTGGCGTGGATGTGAAGAAAAGGGAACACTTGTACACTGCTGGTGGGAATGCAAATTAATACATTCCTTTTGGAAAGATGTTTGGAGAACATTTAGAGATCTAAAAATAGATCTGCAATTCAATCCTATAATTCCTCTTCTAGGTATATACCCAGAAGACCAAAAATCACATTATAACAAAGATATTTGTACCAGAATATCTTTGTACCAGAATGTTTGTTGCAGCCCAATTCATAATTGCTAACTTATGGAAAAAGCCCAAGTGCCCATCAATCCAAGAATGGATTAATAAATTCAGGGTATATGTATACCATGGAATATTATGCAGCTTTAAAGAAAGATGGAGACTTTACCTCTTTCATGTTTACATGGATGGAGCTGGAACTTATTCTTCTTAGTAAAGTATCTCAAGAATGGAAGAAGTATCCAATGTACTCAGCCCTACTATGAAACTAATTTATAGCTTTCACATGAAAGCTATAACCTCGTTATAACCTAAGAATAGGGGGAAGGGGGAAAGGGAGGGGAGGGAGGGGGGAGGTGGGCAGAAGGAGGGTGATTGGTGGGATTACACCTGCAGTGCATCTTACAAGGATATATGTGAAACTTAGTAAATGTAGAATGTAAATGTCTTAACACAATAACTACGAAAATGCCAGGAAGGCTATGTTAACCAGTGTGATGAAAATGTGTCAGTCTATTAAACCAGTGTATGGTGCCCCATGATCGCATTAATGTACATAGCTATGATTTAATAATAAAAAATAAATAAAATGAATTTGGATGAGGGTGCTCTGGACCCATATGCCAGCTCACCTCTTTTCCGTCACAGGTGGGAGAAGAATTAAAAACAAAGGCTGACATGAAAGAGAAAATACTCTAAGGTGGATTTGCAAAGCAGCAGGATCATCTCATGCCCGAAGCTGGGGAACACGGATCAAGGTTTTCAGATGGTACATGAGTAGTGAGGATTTTCTATTTGCCATGTTCTCTATAATTACCCCTTTCTACCATCTACATCTACCTGATTCTAGACTTAGCTCAAATAAGAGCAAAGCAATTGATTCTTGCCTCCTACTCATTGGTCCTTTGTATTTCCAGATTATCTGAAGCATGGTCTGAGCAGGTTCCCATACATAATGGGTCCTCCACTCAGTATGTGTGTTTATTAAAAGGAAATAAAAAAAGAAGAGATCTGGTTGTTAAAACATTGGAGCTGGTACTGCTCAGATACCTTTAAAGTGCAGTGTGTGCAGCTGGGTCCTGGGCTTAAGGGGACAAGACTGTCCTGTCTTGTCTTCTGTTCCTGGAGGCTGACAGAAACTGGGAATAAGAAGGAAGCCCCATTTCCCCTTTTTCTGCCTCCCAACCTCTCTCCAAGATCTCCTACTGGAAGATTCTAAGCAATAGCCAGCAGTCAAGTGACTGGGAATAGTAATTTTCAGGTGCCAGCCGCGGTATCACCAAGCAGAGCACAGAATAGTGAGTTTGGAGCTGAAAGGCCAGGGGTAGGGGAACAACCCGTGGAAAGGGGAGGAGGGCAGAGCAGGCAGGAACGGAGAAAAGCAAAAGAGTGAAGAGCATGCCCGTTTGTGGCTGAAGCCTATACTTCCAAGGAAGCGAGAACAGCAACATGTAACAAGTTTATAAGACCAGGAAAGGGGACCGAGTCCACATTATGCAGAGTCTTTCATGCAATATTAAAGTTTTAATTCTTCAGTTACTGGAGAATCTTAGATTTTTTCAAATTAAAAAATAGCATGCTAAGCCCATGTTTAGGAAGAGTAAACACATGTACTGGCTGCCACCTCTGTACGTGCCATGCGAGTGAGGTGTCCTGGTCCACAGCTTCTGTAGCTTCCTTCATTTGGCAGCCAGAACTTTAGGATTGGCCATGCTGAGTGGGGAGCTGTGGGAGGTGTGGTCCGTCTGTTTCTCACATTCAGAGCACTGGAGCCGAAGGGAGGGTGAGGCGTTGTCAAGAGTATCACAGGCCTAGTCCATGGGAACAGGAAGTGGTGGTATAACAGAACCAGGGAGTGGGTTTACCGAAGGATTCTGGCCTTTTTCATTTAAAGCCATGAAGTACATGTTGTTAAGGAAAATTATAGCGCTAAACCTTTTTATAAGTACTGCTGTCTCCACAATAGACATTACCCTGCAAAGAAAACATTTTTGAAGACATGCCCATCACGTATCTACAAATCCCCAGACCCTGAAAGAGATTAAGTCCTTGCACGCACAGTCAGCCATTTCAAATGTTTTCTTTTTAATTAAGTCCATATGTTCATATATACATGAGCTCCTAAAGTGACCTTACAAAAATAATCTACTTTTACTTTAAAGGCAATAGTTCCTTCTGTACCATTATTTCTCTCTTTCCTCTCTGCTTATATAAATGCAGATGTTGTTATCTGTTTTCTTTATTGTTAAATATATACATTAAAAAAATTACAAACTGTAAATCCTTCCACTAGTGTCACTGGACTTGCTGGGGTCTTTTTGGTTATAGTCAAGTGGAATTGTTTTAAATGAGACTATTTTCCACTAGGAGAACAGGTGGAAAGGAAAAAAATATATAAAGTGTAGTTTTCTGGATGGGCAGTTTCCCTTATTCCAATTTACTGCTTATCAAAATCACTTTTGTCAATGGGCATAAAATAATTAATCAAGGAAATTGTATCCCCTAATTAATTTAAAGTATCACCATAATGGGGTAGCCACTTGGTACAGTAAGATGGTGAGATTTTACCTCTTTGCTAGTTCAGGAAAGAGAACTGTGAAGTTGGGAAGGGAAGAATTGTCTGTCCTGCCAGAACACATGCACCATTTATCATGCTGACTGCACTGTCGTGTCAGTGGGGGACCCTAGAGAGCCCTGATGGTGAGATTGAACGTTGGTGCCAATTTATAGCAACACAAATGCATTGAACAGGAGAGAGAAAGCTCCTAATCTCTTCAATTTTCTTACATTACCCTGAAGGCCAGAGAATTAAATGAAATAGTAGCTGATGACAACTTTAGGGGGTCCTGAATCCATGACAGGTGTAGCATTAAAATAGCTCAATAATTTTATTGTGTATGTGAGTTAGCCTTGCCCCTGAATGAGGTACAAAAGCAGAAAATGCTGCTGCCCTTAGTTACACCCACACACAAATTCTGTGTGCCTGTCAGGGGTTCTTATGTAGGCAAAATAGTCAAGGTGAAAACATGAAGCATAGGTAAACTAACTTAAAGACACTCCTCCAAGCACATTTAAGCACATTATCTGGATGATACGACGCACAATTTGTTGGTGTGTCTTTAATGACTTACAGTGAAGCCATCCATTATTCTCCTGTCAGCAGTGTCAGAAAATCTATTTAAAAATAAAAATTAACCAGTCTCAATGGGTGAAATAGTTCTTTTGCTTAAGTATGGGTCCTATGTATTCAAACATGTGGTTAATTTGTACAGGATTAAAATGTCCAAGCCATTCCAGAAATATTGAACAAGTATGCAAGCCCCACTGGGCAGGTCTTCCCAGACTATATTCCCTTTTGCAGTGCACCAAATCACCAAGCTCTTGTTGAAAGCTTACTAAATTCCACAAACTGGACTAGGTATTAAAAATACAAAATTAAATATGTTGTTGTTTGTGTCCTTAAGGGTACATTATTAAGGAATATTGATATACGAGGCAATTAAGACCTTCAGCTTTAGTGTCAAAAAACCTCTTTCTAACCTTTGATTAGCCCTTTTTAGCAGTGTATGTAAGGTTACGTTATCCTGTTAAGCTTATATTCTCATCTGAAAAATTGAGGGTGATAGTGTTGGTCCCTCTATCCTCCCTGATAGAGTAAAAAATATAAGGATTAAAGAAGAGCACGCAAATCTTCTAAAACAGTGTCTGCTGCATGGTAAGCATTCAACAAATGTGTACTTTCATTGGCTATGGGAATACAGATGAATAAGCCTCTAATTATGTAGGAGAAGAAAAGTTAAAGTAAGAAAGTATAATATTTGAGCTATGTTTTAAAATGTGAATAAAATTTGCCTGCCAAAAGTGATAATCTTAACATCCTGAGTATATCAGTTCGACTCAACTAATTCATTTAAATAGTTCTCTTCCTTGGCTAAAGCATGGGGATTAGAGGTCAAAATTGCAGTTAAAAATTAGATCTTCTGCACCTAATGTGGAAATTCACTTCACACAAAGAGCAAATTACTATTCCACAACCAGGCCATACCCCCAAGCCATACTTAATGTACATTGATGATCCGTGGGCTATTTGAGGGTTCATGGAGAGTTTAGAATTATCCAAATAGTTAACGATCACAAGTATTATCTTTCTGCAATACTTGAGACTTATAAATCAAAAGAGATTTTATTTTATTTTTATTTAAAACTAATATCATATAAAAAAATTCAATTCATAATACATACCATCCAACTTATTCAACAGTTGTTTCATGAATAGCTTGTATGTACCAGGAACTACTTTGCACCCTGTGGATGCAAAATACAAGTGACATAATCCAAGATCTGGACTTTTCATTTTAGAAGAAAGTCTTGAGTTAGTGCCTGATAATACATAAAATTATGATGCAGCCAATTTCCATTTCATTTTAATGAATGCATAGATACCCAAGAGAAAATATTGGGCAAACTTTCTAACAGTGCATAAAATCAATGGAAGAAATTGATCAAAGAAATAACTGATACATTTAATTAACACAAGAATAAAAACTTTAGTGTGCTATAAAAAAGAAATCCATGAATAAAAACAATATAATGTAATATATCTTAAATGTTAATATAGATTATTGACTTTTACATATTGATGAGACATACTTTTGTCCTGATGAGACCCTGCTGGAGTCAAGATAAAAAACACCAAAAGCTTGAAAAGTACTGTATGAAAAAGATCAGCCTCAGTAGTAATCAAATAAATGCAAATTAAAATGAGATATCATTTTTGTCTATCAAATTAGCAAAAGAAAATAAAGGTTAATCCCATGTACTACTTAGGATGTGGTGAGAGAGATGTTTTCATACACTGCCGGTTGTCAGTAAATTGGAGTGACCATCCTGAAAGTCATTTGGCAATCATATTGAGAATTTTAAAACTGATTCTACTCTTTGCAACTGATAATTTTACTACCAAGATGTATCCTAAGAAATTGTTAGAAATTTGGGTAATGATTTATATATTGAAAAATCCCAACATATTTATAAGAATAAAAATAAATAAATAAGTACTTCCAGAAGGAAAATAGTTAACTGAAGTCTGGTACACTCTCATTCTGAGATACAGTGCTTTTCAAAAGAGGTAGTGGTTTTAGAAAGGTTTGTGATAACATATTTTAGAGGAAAAAGACAAGTAATGGAAATTTTAGTCACCAACTATGTCAAGCAAAAATGTTCAAAGTTAACATGACTGCCTACAAGGAAAATCTAAAACAATCTAAGCCAAATTATTTTTATTAATTAATAAGAAAGCTACACAAGATTATTAGACATGAAATCAGTAGGCAAATACCAAAGGCATTTTCTTTTTTTTTTTTTGGCCGGGGCTGGGCTTGAACCCGCCACCTCCGGCATATGGGACCGCCGCCCTACACGTTGAGCCACAGGCGCTGCCCACCAAAGGCATTTTCATTCTTAAATAGCGAATATATAAAAAAGATAATTACAATATCAAGAAAAATAATACATTGATAATATGTGCATAAAAACTTTGAAGATAAAATTATAAACTGTATAATGAATATAGTAAAAAGTCTAAATAAATGCAGTGATATTTGTAGACAGTAAGATTCACTATTGTGGAGAAGCCAGAATCCCTAAAACAATTTATGAATTCAGTGCAATTTGCCTTAAGATCTCAACAGGAATGTTACAAAATGACTCTCCAAACTTTATATATAAAAACAAATGTACAAGAATAATAACATTCTTGAAGTAGAAAAATAGCTGGCATGATGGAAGATCAGTAGGAAAGAATAACTCTCAATATGTAGTTTTGGGGTAATAGGGTATTTAATAACATAATATAGCATATAATCTAAACCTCATCCCTGATATGAAAATTGATACCAAGTACATAAGAGTAAAATGTGAGTTGAAAAACTTTAAACCTTTTTAGAAAAAAAAATCTGTAAGAGAATACCTTTATTTCCTCCAGCCAGGGAAAAATTCCTTGTACAAGATATAAAAACACAATCCATAGTGCTGAAAAAGTGGGAAATACAATTAGTTCACCCCCAAAAGTGTGAACTCATAGAAGTAAGTATAATAACTAGCAGGTTCAGTAGATCTGCTCAGCTCATAATCCACTTCTTACATAGGAATGGTAACTTAATTCATTTCTCTACAATTTTTTAATAGATTCTTCTGAAGAGTTTTCCCCATGAATCTCTATCTTCAACTTTGTAATGATCATATTAGTGGACACCAACTGTCTCAAAAGTCCTTTTGATAAAGGCATCTACTCTTCTGGAACACATTAGTTCTCACCTCCATCCAGGCATGCTGGTTGACAGTTTAACAACCTCAACTTCTCTAGTTGTAGAGATTAGTTAGGGATAGGAACCTGATGTCTGAGATAATGAATTTCAGTGCCTCCATGTCAAAAGTAGGCTAGAAGCTGCACAGTGACTGGAAGCCATGTTTCCACTGGTATGGAAAAATCTAGATTGAGAGAAAAAAGTTTGGACACTTGAAGAAGCAGAGATGAGAAAAGGAGATGGATATTTTTGAAGGTTACAAGTCTCTATACCCCTATTTTGGCTCAAGCTAGCCTGAATTAGATTTCTCTGTCTTGCAAGACAAAATTCCTAACAATAGTTAATTTGAATTTAAAGTTCATTTATGCAAATTCATCATATGCCAATGTTGTTAAAAAATCTATACCTCGTAATGTGAACTGGCAAAGGCAGTAACCTATAATAAAAGACAAAATCAAAATTGATAGTCACATTTATATTTTCAAAATAGAATTTTTGTCATTTCTTTTTTATTTTATTATTTATTTTTTAACTGACAAATGAAAAAATTTTATCTATAAATGGTATAAAATGATGTTTTGAAATACATATGTACCTTGTGGAATGGCTAGATCAAGCTAATAAACATATGCTTACTTCACATACTTATATTTTTTTGTTAGGAGAGCACTTAAAAACTACTTCAGCAATTTTCTCTCTCTCTTTTTTTTGCAGTTTTTTTGGCCAGGGGTAGGTTTGAACCTGCCACCCCCAGTATATGGGGCCGGTGCCCTACTCCTTGAACCACAGGCACCACCCTACTTCAGCAATTTTCAATTATGCAATACATTGTTATTAACTATGCAAGTAGATATCATGTTGTAGAATAGTTCTCTTGAAATATTACTTCTGTCTAACTAAAAGTTTCTGCCCTTTGACTAATATCTTCTCAATCTACCATTCTTTTGGCCCCTGGCAAACATCTTTTTACTATCTGCTTCTATGAACTCAAATTTTTGAAATTATAGCTGTAAATGAGATCATGCTATATTTGTTTTTCTACGCCTGACTTATTTCATTTAACATAATGTCCAACAAGTCAATTTGTGGTGTTGCAACAGAAATTTCTTGTTTTCTAAGGTTGAATGGTATTCCATTATGCATATATGTGTCACATTTTTTGAGCCATTCAACCACTGATGATTGATCAATTGATTCCATATTTCAGCTACTATGAATAATGCTTCAATGAACACGGGGTATAGACATCTCTTCAACATGCTAATTTCATTTTCTTTGGATATATATACACAGTAGAGCAATCCCTGGTAAACTATTTTCACAAATATGATAACATGAAATGGATTACAATGAACACATTTGGAGACATTTAAGGCCTTTTATATAAATCAATTATTATTATAATACTGCTTCTAGAATTTTCTTTTCAAAATAGTCTACATTCTTCTAGCATGGGCAATACAAACAGCTATTACCTTTTCAAAAGATTTGTTCATATTACATACCCTTCTACTATTATAAATATTGTCACTAATTCAAAGCTGAGCTTCAGTAGAATTTCTGGAACAAGACTACAAAAAAGCTAATCAAAATTAAAATACAAGTAACAGGCTGGAAAAAATATTTGCCATACACACATTTAACAAACAAAGGATATATTAATAACATCAAGAACATGTTTTTTAATTCTACAAAACAATAATCAACAAATGTAAAAACAAGCATACATATAAACAAGAATATGAGCATATGAGTCACAGAAGATAAAGTAAAAGTTGTTTATAAAAACATGAAAATACCTTTAATTTTTTTTTTTTTGGCCGGGGCTGGGTTTGAACCCACCACCTCCAGCATATGGGACCAGCGCCCTACTCCATGAGCCACAGGTGCCGCCCGAAAATACCTTTAATTTTAACAAGAATCAGGAAATTACACAATAAAACACTTAACTATCATTTTTCAATAGATGGCATTGTATTATAATAATTACAATAACTATGTAGTAATAAAAGCTAGTTCAGCTGGCATAAATGCAATGAGTAATGATGTCAAATGATGTTGATTAGAGCATGAGAACAGAAATATCTCATCTGCCATTAATTACAGTATATGTTGGTTTAGGCCCCTAAAATGTCAATTTGGCAAATATCTTTTTAAATGTTTCATGTCCTCTGTCCTGTAATTCCTTAATATTCTCTAAGGAAATGTTTCCATATATGGAAAAAAAAATCTCTCTCTATATAGTGCTGTTCCTTACAGAATTGTTGATAGTACTAAAATAAAGCAGATGTAATCTAAACATCAATAGAGTGTTAAAATTATGCTACAAATAAAGTCTACTTTGCAAAAATAAAAAAGGATAATTTGACCTGTGTGTAAAACATGGAATTTTCTCCAAAACATATACTTATATGAAAAAGAAATCTAATAGAACAATCATGATCATGTAATTTAGCTATTGTAACTCTTGATAGTTTATCTGGGTATAGAATTCTAACTTGACTTTTCTTTTCTTTCAACACTTTAAAAAGTATAACTCCATTGACTTCTGATACCTATTGTTAATGTGAAGTCTTCTATTAATTTGTCTACTCTTTATAACTTGTTTATCAAACTCTTAACTCTAGATGCCTACGTTTTTATTATAAGGTATCAAGGTGTGGATTTATTATTTATCTTTTCGGCACTTAGTGTAAATTTTCCTTCTGAGGAATCTTTTTTTTTTTTTTTTTTGAGACAGTCTCACTGTGTCACCTTTGTCACGCGTGGCATCACAGCTCCTAGCAACTTCAAACTCTTGGGCTTAAGAGATTCTCTTCCTTCAGCCTCCCACTTGAAAACTCCTAGTCATTTGCAGAGGAAGAGGTATTTTTTTATTTCTGCTACTTATTCCCCATTGCTAGGACATCTGTTAGAAATTTATTGGAATGATTTGTTCCATCTTCCATTTCGCTTCAATATTCATCTAAATTTTACATCCTTTTATCTCTCTGATATTTGTTGTGGATGATTTCTTCATGATTATACAGTAATCTATTGGTATTCCTTGAATTCCCTACAGTGGGATTCTACTGTTAATCCCACCTATTTTTTTTCATTTAAATGAACTTTTTCTAAATTATATATTTTTAATTACAAATTAAGATGATCAGTTTTCATTGATATTGGATTGTTTCATTTTTAATATAATAAAATGAATATAATGTTAAATTTATTAAATTAATTATTTTTAAATGTACAGGTCAGTATGGTTAAGTGGTTGTGCAACATATCCCTAGAACTTTTACATCTTACAACACTTAAACTCTACCTATAACCTCCCTACAACCCTGGGTAATCTTGTTTCTACTTTTTGTTTCTACTATTTTGACTTAGACACCTGATATAAGTAAAATCATACAGTATTTGTCTTGGTGTGACTGTCATATTTTGCTTAGCTAATTGTCTTAGAGGTTCATCTGTGTTGGAGTATATAACAGATTTCTTTCTCTTTTAAGGCTGTATAATATTTTGTTGTATGTATGTAACACAATTTCTTTATTCTTCTACCATTGGACTTTAGGTTGCATCCAATTCTTGGCTTTTGTGAATAGTACTACATTGAGCATAGGCGTGCAAATCTCTCTTCAGGATCCTGTTTTGAATTCCTTTGTATATATACCCAGAAGTTGGCTTGCTGAATCGTATGGAAATTTTGCTTTTAATCCTTTGATCTCCATACTGTTTTCCATAATGGCTACACCATGTTACATTATCACCAAGAGTGCACAAAAGTTACAATTTCTTTGTATTCTTGTATTCTTCTTTGTATTCTTATTAATATTTATTTATTTACTATCTGTTCTTTTGATAATGGGCATTCTGTTGGTATGACTGATATCTTAATGTTGCTTTTGTTTGTATTTCCTTGATGATTAATGATGTGGAGAATCTTTTTGTGTGATTATTGGCCATTTGAATATCTTCAGGAAAAATATTATTTAAATCCTTTGACCATTGTTTAGTACAGTTACTTTGTTTGGGGGTTATAAAAATGTCTTATGTATTCTGGATATTAACCCCTATATTTTATAGATACCTGTTTTGCACTTATTTTCTTCTATTTTGGATGTTGTCTTTTCAATCTGTTGTTTCTTTTGACATGCAGAAGTTTTTAAGTTTAAAGCAATTTCGTTTTCTATTTTGTTATTGTTGCCTGTGCTATTTGTGTCATGTCTGAGAAATCATTGCCAAATCCAATGTCCTGAAGCTTTTCTACTATTTTTTCTTCTAGGTATATAATGGTTTTAGGTCTTACTTAAAGTTTTTAATTCGTTTTGAGTTAACTTTTGCATATGGTTTAAAGTAAGAGTTCCAGTTTTTCCCAGCACCACTGGTTGAAGGTCTGTCCTTTCCCCATTGTGTAATCTTGGCACCCTTAGCAGAAATTGTATGACATATATATAAGAGTTTATTCTGGGCTCTCTATTCTGTTCCATTGTTCTGTATATCTAACTTGATGACACTCCTACATTATTTTAATTACTCTTGCTTTGTAGTAAATTTTGAAATCAGAAGTATGAGGCCTCAACCTTTGTTTTTCTTTTTCAATATTGTTCTGGTTATTTGAGGTACCTCAAGGTATCACAAAAAATGACATTACATAACTATCTTTATAATCAAAGATTTCCAATTTATATTTCCCTAATCTAGATTGATATTTTATTTTGTTCTGCTTAATGGGTTATTGTTCTTTTATATTTTTGAGAATCGCAAACTGATTGATTTTAAAGTCACTATCAGATTACTCTACCATTTGGGGGTTTTATGGTATGAATTCATCTGATTATTGCATTTGTTGGCTATCTTTTTCAGTGTTACGTTCCCTTGTTCACTTTGGAGTTTTATTTTTATGAGTGACTTAGAAAGAAGGTTCCCTCTTCTCTTCTCTCTCAGCTTATCTCTTCTCATCTGGTAATATCTAAGCTGCCTTTACCCTGGTCCCTGAAGCACTCTATATAGAACTATGCCTTACACTGGCATTCTACCGTTCTGCTCTAACTGGGATTATATAAAAGCCAATCACTGAGCCAGCAGGTATCTTGGCATACTTACTCATTATGTCATTAGTTTGTTCTCTCTGACCACATCAGTTGTGCAACTGAATAAAAACTATATACTTGGGTAGCAGTCATAGATTTTGTCTTTCTTTACTAGTGTCATGCAGGGGACCCAATTCTTGACTCCCGTCATATGTGCAGGACACTTTTTATCTTCCTACCTTGCAGGAGTTTAATTTGTAACCCTCTCTCTCTACTCGGATTCCCACAGCCCAGTGGTCTAAGATGTTAACTCTGTGTTTCTGCCACATTTCTATTCCATAAGACTTCCATCACGTATTTTAATGCCTGTTTAATCACTTATATTTATTTTATTAGTTAGGCACGGGTGAGCACTTAACTAACACACAAACTCACAATGGGATTTTCGGCAGATCTATAAAAGATTTGCCAGTTAAAAATAAAAATATATCATACTATCCTCCGAGAGGATGAATAAAAAGGATATAGGGGAAACATTTATGGCAGTTTGACTTATGAGAATTACTAAACAGTATGCTCCATAGCAGAGAGAACAACTCTTAACTAAACAAAACATTTACTGAAATACATGACGTTATTGAGTACAATCAACATGGAACATTTCAAGAGTTCTTCCCCACCCCAAAATTGATCCATTCATCACAACTAATCTGAGTTCAGGAATAAATCATAAACTGATAAAGTACACTTTTCAAAATAAATTTTTATTTATTTTATGAATTTGCTCTATTTAACACAACATAAACTGAGAATTACTATTATTTGTACTATACTCCCAATATGTTATATTTGATGTGACCAGAGAATATCTGGGAGCACCTCCATAGATTCACTTTACTCATTACTGAATCCATTTAGTTTTTGATATAAGATAATGGTGACTTAGCACATTTGATGACAAGTACTTGCTTGGACTTATAAATCTTGGCTGAAATGTTGAAAGTCCTAATTAAGTGTTAATTGTTTATTCTTCAACAATAATAAGAATAGATGATTAGCATTACTTTTTATTAAGTGTTACCTGCAAATGTTGCCTGTGCCAGTTAATAACTTTCTTTACATCAAAAAATGGATTCTTTTAAATTCTCAAAAAGGCATGCTTCCAATTTTATCCAAATCCAATCTTTTCTCCTAAGAAGAAAATTTCCTTTCTCTATCTTTGTGATATAGTGTTTCAAGGACATTTTATGAAGAGTACATCATATTATTCTTTGAGGATATTACTCTATCAGGTATGCAACCGAGATTAAACAGCCCTGAACCCTCATCTTAATTTCTTCCCTTCCATTCAGATATGTCCCACACCATTTAAGAAACAGCTTTAATATGATGATGCTGCTGCTACTGGTGGTTTTAGTTCAGCTGTTTTGGCTTGATGGCAGCACACTAAATTAACTCTGAGGAGACAGTAAAATTAATTCTCACTGTACCCCTCAGCCATCTACAACTGCAGCCAGCACTGGCATTTGGAATAAAATTATTTTTTCTGTCCCACAAAAGTCTTAGTGCCCAGAACTGCAGAATAATAAAATGAAACCTTAAGAATGCATTCCCTATAGAGACAAAAATGTCTCCAACTGACCTGCTCTCTTCAATCTTACCACAATTTGTTATGCCACTTCTTGCATCCATTAATAAGTTTAGGGAGGCGGAGCAAGATGGCGGCCGAGTAACAGCTTCCTTGCATCTGGGCACTGTGAGTCTGGGGAGATAGGACTCCAGGCATCTCTGGCTGGTGGGATCTGCCTATCATCACTCCTATGAGGATACAGGGAGTCAGCGAGAGACTTCTGGACCCCAAGAGGAGGACTAAAACAGTGGAAAACTGGCAAGTGGTCGCGTGTGTTCAATACGTCTAAACCCGCCCACAACTGTAAGTTCAGTAGCAGCGAGACTGCAAACCAGAAAGGCTTAATCTGTAAACTGTTTTGGTGTCCTTGGACTTGGCACTGAGTTGAACTGCCTTGGGGAGGGCCTGAGCGGGAGCGTGGAGAACTCTGGCCGTTGTCTAGGGCCCCAGTCTGAGCCGCTGAGTCAGACGGAGCTAATAGTGTTTGGCGGTGGGTCACACGGAACCATTGTCAGTGATCTGCCCTGGCAAGCTCCGCCCTCAGGGTCGCAGAGCTAGAAACGGGTGGGAGCTGGTAACCCAGCAACCAAGTAGCCTAAGGGTGGGGTCTGAGCTGCCTTGCAGCCCTAACCCTCAGGGGCAGAGTGAGACCAGTTTTGGCACACTGGGTAAGTGGATAGCCACTTCAGCAGTAATTCCAGCGAGAAAGCTGGTAGAGCTTCTGCTCAGCAAGTTTACAAGTTCAAAGTGCCTTTTAAGTGGGCTGAAGAGAGATTTAGGGTGTCTACCTGCTGGGGTTTGAGAAATCAGCAGCCTCCAGTCATATCAGAACTGTGATTAACATCTCATACCCCAGAAGACCACGTGTTGCCCAGACAATATTCAATAACATATACAAACTGCTTTTTTTTGGTTGTGTATTTTTTTCTTTTTTTTGTTTGGTTGTTTTTTTTTGTTTGTTTATTTTGACGTTGTTCATGTTCTTTTGTTTTTTAATTTCAATCTTTTCCATACAGATCCCTTTTTCTTTCTCATTTTTTCTAGTTTAATTATAATTTCCCATTGTTGCCTTTTTTAACAACTAGAAATTCATTTTTCCTAGTGTTTTTATCCCTATCATTTGGTTTTTCACCCAATTTTATCCCCGTAAAGTTTTCTGTTTGCTTGTTTTGGTTTGATTTATAGCATTTTTGTCTTTCCTCTCTACTTGGTGGAGGTGGGGTACTGTATCTGATCAGGTTAGCAAAGAGCTGCTGACCTCAAGGGAACCACCCAACTGGGCACCCCCAGAAGGTGGGGTTTTTTAAGGTTGTGTCAAAGTACCCTACTGTACACCTATATTGCCCTGTCTCCCTCTTTCTGTGCCTCTCTTCTTTTTGTCAACATTCCTTATACCCACCCCCTCTCCTTTCTCTGTCTTTCTTTTTTTTCTTATCACTTGGTCCTCCTTTCTTTCATCCCTTTTTTTCTCTTCAACCTTCTCACCCTTATGGTCCTGTAACCCTTAGTCCACAGGCACAAGAACTTAAAGAGCAAGAGGAAGTGAAAGGAAAATTCGGGCAAGGAAACAGATAAAAGAAATCACTCATGAGGAAGAATCAGCAGAAAACTCCAGGCAAAATGAAGAACCAGTCTAGAACAACCCCACCAAGGGAACATGAGGTAGCTACTACAGATGATTCCACCTGTAAAGAAATGTTAGGAATGACAGAAAGGGAATTTAGAATACACATGTTGAAAACAATACAAGAAATGATGGAAACAATGAAGGAAATTGCTAATAAAGTAGAAAATAACCAAAAGGAAATCCAAAAAAAGAATCAAATAAGAGATGAACGATATGAAGAATATAAAAAGGATATAGCAGACCTGAAGGAACTGAAACAGTCAATTAGGGAACTTAAAGATGCAATGGAAAGTATCAGCAACAGGTTAGACCATGCAGAAGAAAGAATTTCAGAGGTAGAAGACAAACTTCTTGAGATAACTCAGACAGTAAAAGAGGCAGAAAAGAAGAGAGAGAAAGCAGAACGTTCACTGTCAGAATTATGGGACTTTATGAAGTATTCCAACATACAAGTTATAGGAATTCCAGAAGGGGAAGAAGAATGCTCCAGAGGAATGGACGCCATACAAGAGAATATTATAAAAGAAAATTTCCCAAACATCACCAAAGATTCTGACACACTGCTTTCAGAGGGCATCGGACCCCAGGTCACCTCAACTCTAACCGAGCTTCTCCAAGACACATTGGGATGAACCTGTCCAAAGTCAAGACAAAAGAAAAGATTCTGCAAGCTGCCAGGAGTAAGCGCCAGTTGACCTACAGGGGCAAATCCATCAGAGTGACCGCAGACTTCTCTAATGAAACTTTCCAAGCAAGAAGACAATGGTCATCTACCTTTAATCTACTTAAACAGAACAATTTCCAGCCCAGAATTCTGTACCCTGCTAAGCTAAGCTTCAAAATTGACAGAGAAATCAAATCATTTACGGATATACAAACATTGAGGAAATTCGCCACAACGAGACCAGCTCTACAGGAAATACTTCAACCTGTTCTGCACACTGACCACCACAATGGATAAGCAGCAAAGTAAGAACTCAGAAATCAAAGGACAGAACCTAACCTCCACACTGATGCAAAAGATAAAACTAAGCAATGGACTGTCACCAAATAACACGAATAGAATACTACCACACTTATCAATTATCTCAATAAATGTTAATGGCTTGAATTCCCCACTGAAGAGACATAGATTGGCTGACTGGATTAAAAAACACAAGCCATCCATTTGCTGTCTGCAAGAAACACACCTGGCTTCAAAAGACAAATTAAAGCTCTGAGTCAAGGGTTGGAAGACAATTTTTCAGGCAAATGGAATTCAGAAGAAAAGAGGAGTTGCAATCTTATTTTTAGATACATGTGGATTTAAAGCAACTAAAGTCAAAAAAGACAAAGATGGTCACTTTATATTGGTCAAGGGAAAAATACAAAAGAAGACATTTCAATTCTAAATATTTATGCACCCAATTTAAATGCTCCCAGATTCTTGAAACAGACCTTACTCAGTCTGAGCAATATGATATCTGATAATACCATCGTAACAGGGGACTTTAACACTCCTCTTACAGAGCTGGACAGATCCTCTAAACAGAAATTGAACAAAGATATAAGAGATTTAAATGAGACCCTAGAACAACTATGCTTGATAGTCGCATATAGAACACTCCACCCCAAAGATAAAGAATATACATTCTTCTCATCACCCCATGGAACATTCTCCAAAATTGATCATATCCTGGGACACAAAACAAATATCAACAGAATCAAAAGAATTGAAATTTTACCTTGTATCTTTTCAGACCATAAGGCACTAAAGGTGGAACTCAACTCTAAGAAAAACGCTCGACCCCACCCAAAGGCATGGAAATTAAACAATCTTCTGTTGAATAACAGATGGGTGAAGGAAGAAATAAAACAGGAAATCATTACCTTCCTAGAGCATAACAACAATGAAGACACAAGCTACCAAAACCTGTGGGATACTGCAAAAGCAGTTTTGAGAGGAAAATTCATCGCTTTAGATGCCTACATTCGAAAAACAGAAAGAGAGCACATCAACAATCTCACAAGAGATCTTATGGAATTGGAAAAAGAAGAAGAATCTAAGCCTAAACTCAGTAGAAGAAAAGAAATATCCAAAATCAAATCAGAGATCAATGAAATGGAAAACAAAAGAATCATTCAGAAAATTAATGAAACAAGAAGTTGGTTTTTTGAATAAATAAATAAAATAGATAAACCATTGGCCAGACTAACTAGAAATGGAAAAGTAAAATCTCTAGTAACCTCAATCAGAAACGATAAAGGGGAAATAACAACTGATCCCACAGAGATACAAGAAATCATCTCTGAATACTACCAGAAACTCTATGCCCAGAAATTTGACAATGTGAAGGAAATGGATCAATATTTGGAATCACACCCTCTCCCTAGACTTAGCCAGGAAGAAATAGAGCTCCTGAACAGACCAATTTCAAGCACTGAGATCAAAGAAACAATAAAAAATCTTCCAACCAAAAAATGCCCTGGTCCAGATGGCTTCACTCCAGAATTCTATCAAACCCTCAAAGAAGAGCTTATTCCTGTACTGCAGAAATTATTCCAAAAAATTGAGGAAGAAGGAATCTTCCCCAACACATTCTATGAAGTAAACATCACCCTGATACCAAAACCAGGAAAAGATCCAAACAAAAAGGAGAATTTCAGACCAATCTCACTCATGAATATAGATGCAAAAATTCTCAACAAAATCCTAGCCAATAGATTACAGCTTATCATCAAAAAAGTCATTCATCATGATCAAGTAGGCTTCATCCCAGGGATGCAAGGCTGGTTTAACATACGCAAGTCTATAAACGTTATCCACCATGGTTAACAGAGGCAAAAATAAAGATCACATGATCCTCTCAATAGATGCAGAAAAAGCATTTGATAAAATCCAGCATCCTTTTCTAATTAGAACACTGAAGAGTATAGGCATAGGTGGCACATTTCTAAAACTGATTGAAGCTATCTATGACAAACCCACAGCCGATATTTTACTGAATGGAGTAAAACTCAAAGCTTTTCCTCTTAGAACTGGAACCAGACAAGGTTGTCCTCTGTCACCTTTACTATTCAACATAGTGCTGGAAGTTCTAGCCAATACAATTAGGCAAGACAAGGAAATAAAGGGAATCCAAATGGGAGCAGAGGAGGTCAAACTCTCCCTCTTTGCTGACGACATGATCTTATACTTAGAGAACCCCAAAGACTCAACCACAAGACTCCTAGAAGTCATCAATAAATACAGCAATGTTTCAGGATATAAAATCAATGTCCACAGTCAGTAGCCTTTGTATACACCAATAACAGTCAAGATGAGAATCTAATTAAGGACACAACTCCCTTCACCATAGTTTCAAAGAAAATGAAATACCTAGGAATATACCTAACAAAGGAGGTGAAGGACCTCTATAAAGAAAACTATGAAATCCTCAGAAAGGAAATAGCAGAGGATATTAACAAATGGAAGAACATACCATGCTCAGGGATGGGAAGAATCAACATTGTTAAAATGTCTATACTTCCCAGAGGAATCTACCTATTCAATGCCATTCCTATCAAAGTACTTACATCGTACTTTCAAGATTTGGAAAAAAAGATTCTGCGTTTTGTATGGAACCGGAAAAAACCCCGTATAGATAAGGCAGTTCTTAGTAATAAAAATAAAGCTGGGGGCATCAGCATACCAGATTTTAGTCTGTACTACAAAGCCAGAGTGGTCAAGACAGCATGGTACTGGCACAAAAACAGAGACATAGACACTTGGAATCGAATTGAAAACCAAGAAATGAAACTAACATCTGACAACCACCTAATCTTCGATAAACCAAACAAGAACTTACCTTGGGGGAAAGACTCCCTATTCAATAAATGGTGTTGGGAGAACTGGATGTCTCCATGTAAAAGACTGAAACTGGACCCGCACCTTTCCCCACTCACAAAAATTGATTCAAGATGGATAAAGGACTTAAATTTAAGGCATGAAACAAGAAAAACCCTCCAAGAAAGCAAAGGAAAAACACTGGAAGATATTGGCCTGGGGGAAGACTTCATGAAGAAGACTGCCATGGCAATTGCAACAACAACAAAAATAAACAAAAGGGACTTCATTAAACTGAAAAGCTTCTGGACAGCTAAGGAGACAATAACCAAAGCATATAGACAACCTACACAATGGGAGAGGATATTTGCATATTTTCAATCAGACAAAAGCTTGATAACTAGGATCTATAGAGAACTCAAATTAATCCACATGAAAAAAGCCAACAATCCCATATATCAATGGGCGAGAGACATGAATAGAACTTTCTGTAAAGACAACAGACGAATGGCTAACAAACACATGAAAAAATGTTCATCACCTCTATATATTAGAGAAATGCAAATCAAAACAACCCTGAGATATCATCTAACCCCAGTGAGAATGGCCCACATCACAAAATCTCAAAACTGCAGATGCTGGCGTGGATGTGGAGAGAAGGGAACACTTTTACACTGCTGGTGGGACTGCAAACTAGTACAACCTTTCCGGAAGGAAGTATGGAGAAACCTCAAAGCACTCAATCTAGACCTCCCATTTGATCCTGCAATCCTATTACTGGGCATCTACCCAGAAGGAAAAAAATCCTTTTATCATAAGGACACTTGTACTAGACTGTTTATTGCAGCTCAGTTTACAATCGCCAAAATTTGGAAACAGCCTAAATGCCCACCAACCCAGGAATGGATTAACAAGCTGTGGTATATGTACACCATGGAATACTATTCATCCATTAAAAAAAATGGAGACTTTACATCCTTCGTATTAACCTGGATGGACGTGGAAGACATTATTCTTAGTAAAGCATCACAAGAATGGAGAAGCATGAATCCTATGTACTCAATTTTGATATGAGGACAATTAATGACAATTATGGTTATGGGGGGGAACAGAAAGAGGGAAGGAGGGAGGAGGGTGGGGCCTTGGTGTGTGTCACACTTTATTGGAGCAAGACATGATTGCAAGAGGGACTTTACCTAACAATTGCAATCAGTGTAACCTGGCTTATTGTACCCTCAATGAATCCCCGACAATAAAAAAAAAAATAAATAAATAAGTTTAGAAAACTTCTTCTACCTTCCTAGAGATAATTGGATATCAATGCGTTTACTGGAGAAAGATCATTGTCATCTTAAATACAATGATACTGGCTTCAACCTTCAACCTTACTGTCAACGTCAGGTACAACTTCTGGGCATAGCTTAACCTTTCCAGAGGACACACCTCTAGTTCTGCTTGTTTTACTTTCCTGCTCTGCAGTGGGTTTGTTTGAGTCAGGACCACTTAGCTTTCCTTTATGAAAAGGAGATTCTAACTTGCACAAATCTTTTCATCCCAAAGATGCACTGGGGGCAGTTGAAAGAAGAGAAACAGAGCAAAAACAGGCAATATATGCAAGGTGATGAAGGTAATTGGAGAGAGCAGGGCTGGCAGCAGATGCTCACTGAAGATTCAACTAGTTATTGCTCATCTGTTTCAACCATAGACCAGTAGTTTGGAAGGCTGCCTGAATTTCCTGGGAATGTGTAGGCAATAACATTTGTTTCATTTCTTTTTTTCATAAATACCTTCATTGGTGTTTTATTCCTACTTTTTTCCTATATCTTCTTGTTGCATTTTTTCTGTCTTCAACAACTGACCCATTATGTGGTTAGTATGATTGGCTGAGCTAGTAGCTATACTGGCAAATGGTTCCCACAAATTCAAGGACACGGATTGAATTTATAGTTATCTGAATAAGAATATGATTATCTGATACAGATTCACTGCTTTTGATATTTTAAAACTATAAATTGAGGGGCGGCACCTGTGGCTCAAAGGAGTAGGGCACTGGCCCATATGCCGGAGGTGGCGGGTTCAAACCCATCCCCGGCCAAAAAAACAAACAAAAAACAAAACAAACAAAAAAAAAACTATAAATTGCTTCATGCTAAGGCAGAGACAGGTGGATTGCCTGAGCTTACCAGTTGCAGACCAACTTGAGCCAGAGCAAGACCTCATCTCTAAAAATAGCTGGGTATTGTGGCGGCTGCCTGTAGTCCCAGCTACTTAGGAGGCTGAGACAAGAGAATCACTTGAGCCCAAGAGTTTGAGGTTTCTGTGAGATGTGATGCCACAGCACTCTACCAGGGACAACAAAATGAGAAACTGTGTCTCAAAAAAAAAAAAACTATAAATTGCAAAAATGTGTGCCCAATAAAAATATTCAAAAGAGGCTTACATCGAAACTAAGAGACCTATTCTAACTCCCAACTTTTCATTTAAAAAATCAGCTATACTCTATCACAGGCGTCCTCAAACTTGTTAAACAGGGGGCCAGTTCACTGTCTCTCAGACCGTTGGAGGGCCGGACTATAGTTAAAAAAAAAAAACAAAAGAAAAAACTATGAACAAATTTCTATGCACACTGCACATATCTTATTTTGAAGTAAAAAAACAAAACGGGAACAAATACAATCACACCGCTTCATGTGGCCTGTGGGCCGCAGTTTGAGGACCCCTGCAGCACAACAGAGGAGTCAGTTGCTCCTCTCATGTGGAGCTACTACTGGCTGGTTCAACCAGAAGTTTCAGGTATATTCAATTTAGCTCTGAGTCCTATAACCAGGTTTTGAGACATAGCCTAAGATCACCCATTTACACTTGTCATATTGTAGTAAATGTCATGTACATTTTAAAAAACGACAGAATCATTCACGTGACATCTTCTTACCAGAAAACTAACTTATCAAAGTTGGTTTCTGAAACAATCAATTTATCTTTAGCTTCAACCCAATAGCCTCAGTAACAATGCCCTTTTAGGTAGGAAATACCATGACATTTGATCTAGTCATGGAGGTATTGTATGTGAATTCATGTCAAAGAAGAAATGATTAAATACTTCCTTTTCCAGAAAGAGTAGAATTGAATTACTGCTCCCCAAAATGAAATTATGATCGATGAACTAATTAGCCTCCAAGATTTCCTTACGGAGAGTTGAGAGAAGAGATGAAAAATTCACACACACTACCCAAAAGGATAACTCAGTACTCACTGCAAACGAGCTAAGGGATGTGGGTAATGTTAAAATGAATAATTTGACAATATAAAATGTCATTGGAGGGTCTATCATTAAATTGTCATTAGAACAGCCTCTTGTTACTGAGTAACACTTTTATGAAGAAAATAAATATTGCCAATCACATGGAGAAATAGAATTATCCTTTCTAAATCTCAAGACATAGTCTCAAGAGAGGTTTATTATGATATTATTTTTAGAATATGAGGGCAACAAATAGAACACCATCTTCTACAATAGCTGTTAGATAAACTCATGAAATGCCACGAACAGTTCCAGACAGTCTTATTTATTCTAGAACAAAAAAGATCTTTAAAACTCAACTGTTTATAGAAAAAAAAAAACTATTTCTTCTTTGCAACAATTGCAAAACCAGTATTCTTACCTTTGTGAAGTTCTGTTTAAATAATTATTTTAATTTAAACTGTGTAACTGTATTATTGATTATAAGACTTCTCTCTGTAATTGACTAAGTTTTTCAAGGGGCAATGTGAACTAAAACGAAATCATTAATGGTTATGTTTGGGAGAAAGTGAGAAACTACAGCAAATATCCCACTCCAAACATCAGTTTGTTCAACAGCTTCAACATTTCTTTATCGAGCATTATACTTTGCCAATGGTAAGAAAAATTAGCAACCATACTATTTTCATTTCCAGTTGTAGCATTTACTTGGACCCAAAATTATGCCTGAGAAGAAAAAAGAAAAGCCATATTCCTGAATCGACAACTGATTCAAGTTCTTGAAGATTAGCTATGACAACTGAAACAGATTCAAGCTCTAAATTGATAAAATACAAACCACATAATACCTTAAAATGAAATGAGAAGTTGTACAAGCCAACATTGTTATCACCTAATGAAGACTCCAAATGGTTTACAAATCAGTATATGGCAACACTTTCTGCAAAAAGTTTCAAGCCAAAAACTCAAGAACTATATTAGAGGCCTCTATCAACCTTCAGATCTTCATCCCAATCTACCAGCAGGTCCTGATGGCTTCACTTCTCAACTGCATTCCTCACTGGTCCACTTCTTTCCATCCCCCTGGCACTACTCTAATGCAGGCCGCCATCACCTTTCACCAGATCTGTGGTAATAGCCACTCCCCACAATCCAGTCTCTAACTCTTTCGCTTCAAACACACACAGTTTACATACACTTATATACTTAAACTCCTTAACTTGGCCTGTAAGATTTCATGTGATCTGCCTCCTTTGTCTTCTTAAGTAACATTTGAATATGACTTCTTTCCTCTTTGCTTACTTTATTCCTTACTCTCCAACAGTACCAGTCTACTTCTCAATTCTCTCTCTTCCTCTCTCTCTCTCACTGGAAGGCTCTTCCTGGTGTCTGTCAGCTAGCTCCTTCTCATCAGGAATGAGCTCAAATCTCACCTCTGCAGGGAAACTATCCTTAGCTAAGCTCCTTTTAGATTACACTCTGGCATGGCCTCCATTAGTAATTCTTTATTTGCCTTTCTTTTCTCACTCAAATGTGAGCTTCAAAAATAAAGTTGTTTCACTCATTCATTCATTTATTCATTCATTCCACATATAGTTGAATATTCTAGTGCTGTTCTAGATCAAGTGTGAAAGCAAGCAAAGCCTGTACCCTTGAGCTTTCATTCTACTTGAAAGAGACAAAATAAATATATGAAATGTGTGTCTGTGGTCCCAGCAACTTAGAAGGCTGAGGCAGGAGGATTGCTTGAGCCCAAGAGTTTGAGGCTCTAATGAGCTAGGATTGTATCACTTCCCTCTAGCCTGGGGTATAGGGCAATACCCTGTCTCTAAAAATAAATAAATAAATATTAATAAAATGCAGGAATAAAAATGAAAGAAGGATAAGAGGATAGACAAACGTGGAGGCATGGAAGGTGTTTTTGAAGTGGTGATTTTTTTTTAAGAGTCCCACTCATTTCCCAAACTAGTGTACCTTGTCATCAGCCTAACTCACAACAACCTCAAACTTACTAGGCTCAAGCAATCCTCCTGCCTCAGCCTCTTGAGTAGCTGAGACTACAGGCATCCTCCACAATGTCCAGCTAATTTTCTATTCTTAGTAGAATTGGAGTCTCCCTCTTCCTCTGGCTGGTCTCCAACTCCTGAGCTCAAGCCATCCTCCTTACTCAGCCTCCCAGAGTAGTAGGATTAAAGCCATGAGCCACCATGCCTGATCCTTGACATTTAAACCAAGACTGAATGAAGTGAGAGAGCGAGCCATGGGGAAAAAAGAAGGCAGAATTTTTGCAGAAGACTATCCTCAAGGAAGAGAGAAAAGGCAAGTTTAACTATCTTGAGTATCCTATTAAGACCCTATTAACGACCACATCTCCTAGAAATCACACAGGGTCTACTATACTCATTAATATTTTATTGTATTCAATAAATATTTATTGAATAAATGAATGGCTTATTAAATGAATAAGAAATTTTAAGTGTGGTTCTTAGTGCTGGTTATCAAAAATAGATGCCTAGGGAAGTGGACTATTCTTAGTATAATCTCTGTGTGCAAAAAAGAACACACACACAGACCATTATGTTAAAAATGAGACCTGGCTACTCTAGCATGATGCAGACCCTGTAGTACAGAAGATAGCAAGAGTGATAATGGAGGCATGTAGACAGGCATGCTAAGCGGAAAATCTGCTTAAAAAGATAAAACTATTTGACCGGTATAGAGTCAAATAAAAATTTTCAGCTTTCGTAACAAGCCATCAGTCAAACTTATAAAACATGTATCAGATTTGCTCTACAGATTGCCAAATTAAACAGGTAAAAAGAGACCTTTTGTGGGTTGATTATTGTTGTCTTTTTATATAATTAATATAATATCTAATATGGTCTGTGAGTTGAAGGATAACAGTAAGAAGCTTTTAGTACTTAAAGACTCAGGCCTTTAAACTTAAAACAATACAGAAAATATTTGCATAATTTCAAGTAATTTAAATTAATTTTAAGTAATTTAAATTATTTAGATTTAATAATTTAAGTGGCTAATCCATCTCTCTCATTCACCCAATTTTCTCTTATTGGTTCTTATTTCGTGTTAATCCAGGATTTAAAAAAATTTAATATAAAGTACTACCGTTAGCCTATATACATACAAATATATTACTTTAACATTACATATTTTAAGTTGTATTCTTCCAGAAATAGATGAATGAGTAATGGACATGCCCCTTGGTAATCTCCTTTTCTCACTGGCGACTGATTGTGATGATTTGTCGTGGCCTGGCACTCATTTTTAATGTTTCTGTAGATTATCCTTTCTGTGGTTCTTTTGCACCACATCATTAGTCTGTCTCTATTCCTTTAGTATTAGAAACTGTATTGCAACAAATAGTCTCCTAATTATATATATATATATATATATATATATATATACGCATCCATAAACATTTTATTGTGATATTTCTTGAAAAGTAATGTACCATTACCTCTTTCATGTTTACATAGATGGAGCTAGAACTTATTCTTCTTAGTAAAGTATCTCAAGAATGGAAGAAAAAGTATCCAATGTGCTCAGCCCTGCTATGAAACTGAGTTATGGCTTTCGTATGAAAGCTATAACCCAGTTATAACCTAAGAATATGGGGCAGGGGGAGAGGGAGGGGAGGGGGGGGACGATGGGCGGAGGGAGGGTGATTGGTGTGATTACACCTGCGGTACATCTTACAAGGATACATGTGAAACTTAGTAAATGTGGAATATAATTGTTTCAACACAATAACTAAGAAAACGCCAGGAAGGCTTTGTCAACCAGTGTGATGAAAATGTGTCAAACTGTATAAAACCAGTGTATGGTGCCCAATGATTGCATTAATGTACACAGCTATGATTTAATAATAATAAAAAAAAGAAAGTGAGCCAAATAGCTCTCCAGAAAATTTTATCAATTACTCTTCTGACAGAACCATACATGCATGTTCATTTTTAGTCTTCTTCAATGTTGGATATTATAACTTTTTGAAAAAAAATTCATGTTCAGTTTGATAGTCACAACAAGGATATTTTTTCATGTATGTTTTCATTTTATAAAGTGAAGTTGGATTTCCTCCTGTTTATTAATAATTTTTGGATTGCCTATAATAGTTCATAAATCTTTTTCTTCTTCATTACTGATAGGAATATATATGACATGCAAACATTTTTTTAATTTATCTTTCAACTACAAATTATATTCATGACATTTTTGATATATAAGGATTTTAATTTGTTATGTTACATAAAATATTTTACATATATATAAAACCTAGAAATATTTTCTTTTATCCTATCTGGCATTGGTGTCCTAATTAGAAAGCATTTCCACTTCCCAAAGTTACGTGAATATTTTCTATAGTTTTCTTCTATTTTAATGGTTTGGGTATTCGTGCACGTATCTAAATTACTTTAGCTTGTTTTAAAGCAAGGTTTTAACTTCCTCTTAATCTTTCTTCAAAAGGACAGCCAATTTTCTCAACATCACCTGGTGAAAAATCTTTTCCCTACCAATTTGAAATACTTGATAACTAGGCCCCAGAATGTTATATGTACTTGGACTTGTCATGGAGTTTTGATTCTATTATATTTTTCCTTTGTCCTACTTAAGATAGGTTCAACATTGCACTGTTGTTTTTTTTTTATCCAGAGGACAAACCTTCTCTCAGGGCTAATCTTCCTTAAAAATTCCACAGCAATTCTCAAACATAGTCTTTTGAAGAAGCATTACAATAATTTTAGCTTATAAAAATTATTACTCTGTATACTTTTTCAGGGAGAATCAACAACTTCAAATTAAATATTCCCACCAAATAGCATGATATTCTTCTGCATTCATTCAAATCATCTTTTATAAAGTTCCTCTAATAGCCTGTGTGTATGCCACATACTGAAAAAACTCATTTACATATACGCTGATGTGAATAGTGTCATTTTTAAATCATTTTTCAAACTGGCTTTCTGAAACATTAGGAAGCCACGGACTTTTTTGTATTTATTATGTTGTCAACCACTTTCCTAAACTCTTTTGCTAGTTTTATTATTTTTAATTATTTACATTTCTAACAATCAAATCATCTTTAAGCCATGGTAATTGAAGATTTTTCTTTCTGAGTATTTGTATCATCTTTCCTCTTATTTTATAAAACGGAATTAATCCCCCAGAGTAACAGTGAATCATATGTATTTTCTTATTTCAATGGAATATTTCAAAGTTTTTATTTTTAAGTAGTAGGTATTATTGGTGCAAGATTCTTTACTAAGTTAAGGAATCATTATTTTATTTTAAATTTACTAAGATTTTTTTACAGAATGAATTTCAATTTTATCTAATGCTTTTTCAGTATTTATCAAGAACATATTTTCCACTTTTGACTTAGTCATGTGATAAAGTATGTTAGCGCAGCTCCATGAATCAAACTTACATTTTCTCTACTAGAATTAACCATGCTGTGCTGCTCTTTAATTTACTATTAAGTTTGTTAATAATTTATTATTTTTACATCTTTAGCTGTAGGTAAAGTTGGTGTCTGTTTTCCCCTTTTATATGCTACATTTTTTGGAATTTGGTATCAGCCTTATGTTATTTGTATAAAATAAACTAAGATAATTTATGAGTGTGTGCACGTGCACATGCAAGAACAGTCTAAATCTACATCTATTTCTTAAAAACTTGAGAAAAATTTTATCTAGACCTCTTGGCATTGATGGAAATAGATCTTTTGGCAATGTTTTTTCTTTCTTTCTTTCTTTCTTTTTTTTATTATTAAATCATAGCTGTGTACATTAATGTGATCATGGGGGCACCATATACTACCTTTCTTTCTTTTTTTTTTTTAACAGAGTTTCACTCTGTTGCCCATAGGAAAGTGCAGTGGCATGGTCACAACTCAGGCAACTTCAGACTCCTGGTTCAAATGATCCTCCTTCCTCAGCCTCCTAGGTAGCTGCGACTACAGGTGCCCATCAGCACAACCAGTTAAGTTTTCTGTTTTTAGTAGAAATAGGATCTTGCTGTTTCTCAGGCTGGTCTCCAGCCTCCCAGAGTACTGGGATTATAGGCATGAGCCACTCCGCCTGGCCTTGTTTTTTATTTCTTATATGCTAATTGGTATGCTCAGGATTTTACCTCATTGGAAATAAATTTTCATAATTTCTGTTTCCTGGAAACTAATCAATGTGTAAAAATACTTTTTATTCATTAATATAAGTATGTCATAATATTTTAATTTTTTTATTTCAGGTAATTTGAGGGTACAAAGAAACAGGTTACAATGTTTGTACCTCTTATAATTATGCCCCACCCCCAAGACGTGTGCCATACACCCTAACATTGTGCCCATTAAGTGGGAGCACACTCATCCTCCTCCCTTTTCCCCTCTCCCTCATTCATGTCCCTCTACCTTGAATTGATTTCAGTTTTTCTCTTACGTGGATATGTATTAGATTGTCAACTGGCTTCATGTTAGCATTAAAAACATTGGATACTTGCTTCTCCATTCTTGTGATACTTTACTAAGAAAAATGTTTCAACTCCATCTAGGTTAATACAAAAGATATAAAGTCGCCATCTTTTTTAATGGCTGATTAAAAAATTCCAAGGCATACATATATTACAGTTTGTTAATCCATTCCTGCATTGGTGGACATTTACATTCGTTCCACATTTTGGCAATTGTAAATTGAGCTAGAATAAACATTCTAGTGCAAATTTCCTTATGATAAACTGATTTTTTTCTTCTAGGTAGAGGCCCAGTAAAGGAACTACAGGCTCAAATGGGAGGTCTAACTTGAGTTCTTCAAGGATACTTGTTTCTGAAGGATATAACAATGAAAGCAAAAAGTCAACCTTACGAATGGGAAAAGATGTTTGCATGATATGAATCTGACAAAGGGTTGATAACTAGAATTTACAGAGAACTCAAATCATTCAACAAAGAAAAGAGCAACCAATCTCATCTACCACTGGGCAAGAGACATGAACAGAACCTTCTCTGAGGAAGTCAGACAAATGGCTAACAAACATTTGAAAAAATGCTCATCATCCCTAATCATCAGAGAAATGCAAATCAAAACCAACCTTGAGATGTCACCTGTCTCCAATAAGGTTAGTCCACATCAAAAAGTCTCAAAGCTGCAGATGCTGGCATGGATGTGAAGAGAAGGAAATACTTTCACACTGTTAGTGGGACTGCAAACTAATAATATTCTAATTTTTAATTGCCTTTCTTCCTATGATCTGTTCCATGAAAATGTAATCTACTTATACAATACTTTCTAATTAACTAGTATAAATATTGCATGGTATTCTAATTTTTAATTTCCCTACAATCTGAGATTATATCTTCTTTCTTATTCACAACATTGTGCATCTGAGTTTCTTTCCTTTTTTTCTATTTCCAGGATCTAATTTTTTATTTATTAATTTTAAGGAATTAGATTTTATTTATTTTTAAAGATCAATTTTACATTTTTATCTTTCTCAATTATTATATCATTAATATATAAACTCTCAATTGCCATTTTCTTAGGTTTGAGTAGTTATTTTTTCTTTAATAAGTAATTTTAATTCTTTCCTCTGTGCAGAGTTTTGGCCACACCTCTCAATTGTTACTAATCAAAACTCTCATTGACATTATAGTCTAAATAATTAATACTTACATTTTTATTTTTGTCTAAGAGCTACTGATTAAATCTGAAAATTCAAACATGTCAAACATCTTGGTATTAATTTCTAATGATACTCTTCTGTGGTCAAACAACAAGGTCTATACAATTTATAATTTGAGGAATTTACACCTTTCCTATCTGGCCTAGATTATTATAACCTTTTATAAATATTTCATGAGCAATTTAAAAGAACACATATTTCCAAAAAAGGTGCAAAGTTCAATATAAATTCATTAATTCAAGCTTATTAATTTTAACTTCTTTTCTACATGATTTAACCATGACTAAGAAAGGTGAATTAAAGTTATTTATTGTGATTATGATTGTTTTCTTTTCATATATTTATTATATTTTGGTTTTATATATTTTAATAGTATTACTTAGTACAAACATATTCGTGACTGAGAGAGTTTTGATCTAGATTATACTTTCACTAATTAAATGGATCCATCTTCAAGTGTAGTTCTTTACTTCTCCCTCCACTTTGCCTCACATTAATATTGCCATCCCTGGGTATTATTTTTTGTTTCTTTGTTTGTTTTTTTGTTTTCATTTTTCTTATGGAATTTCGTCTGTTTTTCTATGTTATGAGTTGAATTTTGCCCTTCTTCAATTTATATGTTGAAGTCCTAACCTCTAGTACCTCAGAATGTGACTGTGTTTAGAAATAGGGTTGTTGCATATGTAGTTGGTTAAGATGAAGTCTGAACTAGTTAAAGTCAGAATGCGATCTTATTTAATAATAAAGTTATATATGTAGTTAGCTAAAATGAAGTTGTTTAGGTAAACCCTGCTTTAACATAACTGATGTCCGTAAAATGGGGAAATTTGGAAAACAGACACATGCACACAGAAGGAGCAGGCTGTAAAGATGAAGGCAGAGGGCTGCGCCTGTGGCTCAGTCGGTAGGGTGCCGGCCCCATATACTGAGGGTGGCGGGTTCAAACCTGGCCCTGGCCAAACTGCAACCAAAAAATAGCCGGGCGTTGTGGCAGGCACCTGTAGTCCCAGCTACTCGGGAGGCTGAGGCAAGAGAATCGCTTAAGCCCAGGAGTTGGAGGTTGCTGTGAGCTGTGTGAGGCCACAGCACTCTACCGAGGGCCATAAAGTGAGACTCTGTCTCTACAAAAAAAAAAAAAAAAAAAAAAAAAGATGAAGGCAGAGATTAGAGTGACGCATCTGAAAGCCAAGAAACACCAAAGACTTCCAGCAAGCCACAGGAAGGTGGGGGAGGCAGGTACAAACTCTTGCTCATAGCCCTCAGTAGGACTCAATCCTGCTGGCACCTTTATCAGACTTCTATCCTCCAGAACTGTGAGACAATAAATGTCTATTGTTTAAGCCACTCCGTCTATAGTAATTTGTTATGGCAGCCCTAGAAAACTAACACTCTTTATTCTGAGTCTTCCGTTTATTTTATCTTGTGCATACAACTCTTATGAATGGAAAGTAATTAATCAACTGGAGGTGAATAAGGATAGTAGGAGGCATAGGGTCGCAGATAACCTTGAATCACTACCACGACAAACCTCCATGACATTTTATTATCCAGTTTATCCAGTTAATATTCTGATTAATCAGAGTTCATATAAATCATGATTAAGGTACCACAGTGAATTAAAAGGCATTAACTTTCCCAGTGGATGTGATATTTGGCAACCTGCTTATTAATCCTGATTATTAGTCTTCTTATAGTGCAGAATAAAATGATGAAGTAATGCAAGCCTTAGGGTGCGAAGCAGAATTCCAGGTCCTCAGCCCCTGTATGTCACCCTCACCTGTCTGGCCACCCCGATTCCCTCTTTCTCTCCCAAGTGGATGAGCACTGCTAATCACGTTCATGATTTTACTATCTTCCTGCCTAGCACGGTTTTATGAGTGAAATGATCTGGCATTTTAGACAAAAATCATTAGGTGCCATGTTTTTTCTTGTGTATATGGAACACAAGAAATTTGATACTGGTGTTCCATGTTCATAATGTGTTAACAATTTTCCTTTACAACTTAATATTGATGTTCCATGTTCATAATGTATTAACAATTATTTTGAGATATCTAGATTTTATTGTATTGTTATTTAATATTTTTAAGACTATGTTTTCCACATTATTTTTTTAGAAACTTATTTCCTTTTTTCATTGCTTACAATTTCTCAACTCTTTCAAGAATGTTACTTGTATTTTTTTGTTTTTTAGTTTTTGCAGATTCTGAGAAGTTTTTCATTGCCTTCACAGATGGAAGGTAAATTTACAAGGTATAGAATTTTCCTGTAAGCTGTATTTTTATGCTGAAACCCCATAGATATTTTTACATCTTTTTTGAAATTTGGGCATTGTGTAGTAGTTTGTTGCCAGTTTCATATTTATTACTCTAGTTAATAACCTCTTTCTTTTGCTGGGATACTCACAGGAAGTTTTAAAATTGAGAGTTAAACAACTTCATGAATGTTCATTTGTAGTATGTTTTAGTTACTAATTTCACCACTGAGTGAGATCTTTCATTTTAAACTTATAAGTTCTTCAATTTAGGAAATTTTCTTCTGTTTTATCTTCATATACTTCTCTTCAATATTCCCTTTCATTCCGTAATTTCTGTTGTACAGAGTATCCAATTTAATCAATAGTTTTCCTTCATCTTTTAATCTCTTTTTTCTTTTCTTTCTGAAATATTTGAAGAAAATCCAGATTGTGTACTAAATCTCTAATGTTGTTTCCTGCAGTGTGCAATGTGTTTCATTTAATAGTTATTTATTATGAATATTTAAATCTCAATCCCCAAACTTTTAATTGAGTCTAGTTCTCAAATGTATCACACCGATCGATTTCTGCTTACAGCTTTGGATTTGACTCTCTACTTTTGACATGTGGGGTTTTACTTAATTTTCTTCTGGGATTGGCTAAGGACTTACAACAAAGCCATGAGATTATTCTTGTTAAAAAAAAAAATTATGAGGTACTGCTGTTCTTGACTGAGCTCTTGCACTAGGCCCAACAGATCAGATCAAACTAGAACAGAGTCACCTGTGCTAGGTCCCTCATAATCAAATTGAACTTTAAAAAGGATCAGTTTGTGAAAAAAGAAGAGAGTCACAGCAGCCATCAGAAGGAAACCAGTTTATCCTACCCACCATGGTAACTCTATAAGAAAAGTAACTTAGAAACAACCAATCCACTTTAAACTTGTTTCTGGTTCTTCTGGCCTTTTCTGCCTATAAATCCCATCTTCTCTGCTCGGATCATTAGAGCTTTCTATATTTTATGGAAGGGATGCAGCCTTATTCACAAATTGCTAATAAAAGCTAATCATATCTTTAAAACTCGGTTTGTTAAAATTTTATTTTTTGGCAGTATCCAAGCTGGTTCTATATGACCTGTGTATATTACTTTTCTCCCATTTAGTGTGGTCTACAATGCAATGTTTGCATCTTGCTTTATGACCCCAATTGGAGACCACAGCATTTTTGTTCTGTTCAACCTAGAAATAAGAAACACATCTCAGTGTATCTGACTTAAATTTACTTCCTCTGAGGCTTGTATTTGGAAGTGATTTTTATTTTTATATTTATGTATTTATTTATTTTGAGACAGAATCTCACTTTGTCACCATGGGTAGAGGTGCCATGGCATCATAGCTCACAGCAATCTCAAATTCTTGGGCTAAAGTGATCCTTTTGCTTCAGCCTCCCAAGTAGCTGGGACTATAGGTGCCCTCCACAACACTGGCTATTTTTAGAGATGGGGTCTGACTCTTGCTCAAGCTGGTCTCTGACTCTTCAGCTTCAGCAATCCACCCGCCTTGGCATCTCAGAGTGCTAGGATTATAAACATGAGCTACTACACCTGGCGTGGAAGTTATTTTTAAAAAACATGGAGGCTGGGTCTGGTGGCTCACACCCGTAATCCTGGCACTCTGGGAGGCTGAGGCAGAAGGAACTCTTCTTTCTCTCTCGTTTTTTTTTTTAATTTACTATTTTTTGGAAGGAACCCTTCTTGAACTCAGGAATTCAAAAGCATCCTGAGCAAGAACAAGACCCAGTCTCTACTAAAAACAGAAAAATTAGTCAGGCATTATAGCAGATGTCTATAGTCCCAAATACTTAGGAGGCTAAGACAGGTGCATTGCTTGAGCTCAGGAATTTGAGGTTGCTCTGAGTTAGAATGACCTACAGCCTGGGTAACAGAATGAAACTCTGTCTCAAAAAAAAAAAAAAAAGGTAAACACCATATTGGGTAGCCTAGCTTCTCCTTAGATTCTCAATGGAAGATGAATTTCCCAGTTGTAGAATACAGGGATACTTCCTGCATGCTACAAATGGTCCAGAGCCCAGATCCTTTATTTGCAGCATTATTAAGTTTTCCTGCCATTTATCATGCAAGAGTTTCTCAGAATGTCCACTTAATTGCTACAGCTATAATTTGGGGTAGCTACTATTGTTACAACCAGAGAACTAATACCATGTTTAAATTCTGTGAGTCCCATGTGACTATGGAAAGGCTGATTGGAAATCTGGGAGGACAAAGATTTACCTAAGGCCCCAAAAGTTGTGTGAGATTATGGGTTGAATGATTTAAAAATAAAAATGCTTCAAATTCATTAACTAAAAACAGAGAAAGTCTTCCTTAGACATTATTTTATATCATCTAATTTATAGTAATAGCTATTAAATTCATTTTAAGCCATAGAATGTTTGCCCTTGATGGATCACAAGAACCATTTAGTCTAAATTTTACATTTTAGAGATGAAGACATTGAGACCCAGGGGTTGTGAGTAGGTGACCTGTGCAAGATCCATCACGCAGCTAGCTTGGGGCTATACACTGTGTTTCCTGCTTCCCAGTCTAAGTACTCTCCTTTATACTATCTAATATGTTATGGAAAAATTTTGCATGTCACTATATAGAATCATGCAACATATTTATCTCTTTTTCTTATGGCTTAAAGTAGTGGTTATAATGAGAAATCCATATTTTAGTCAATCACGAGCTCAACACAAAGCTACTGGAGAATCATAAGGGTTATTTAGGGGATTGCAGGGTATAGCCTTTTAGGTTCCAAATGCTGGACCCTACCACTTTTTCAAGGGGTAGGAAATTTTCGAAGCATGCAGCAGCTGAAAAAAATATGACACATACTGAGGGAAAAAAAGGGATAAAATAGTGCTGCTCATCTTCCAGGTTATCAAGTTGACAATCAGTGCTATGATTCATCTCTGAGCCCTGCTAACTTGGCACTACCACGCAATAGAGAATAGTAATCCAAGCGACAGTGTTCAAATCAGAACTGATTTGATTGTTCTCTTATGATAGACACCAGGAGTCTAAGAACTCTTTTACCATCTCTTTAAATGAAAGATCCTAGAGGCGACAAAAATGCTTTGATTTTAATGCTCAGTTTTATTATACTGAAGATACAGGGATGTGTGTATGCATATACATCCACTTATATTATGATATACATTTGTTAGTGTGTACCACATATATATCATATTGTTCTTCAAATTTCAGACAAAGACAAATGTGTTGTTTTGCACAAAACTGTGGAAATTATCATTATGTTCCATTAATATTATTTTTATATAACCTATATCACTGGCCAACTCTTAAAGAGGAGCCAAAATTTTCCAATTAAATTTATTAATTTATGAATTTTATCTATATTTGTCAACAAGAACTTTTGAACTTTTCAGTGTTATGCGCCACATAAAATAGATGTTTAAAATAAGAAAATGTATAATTTGTGGATTGATGGAGATGATATAAGTCACATAAAATAGAATGACATGGGAGCAGATTCCACTAACATATGGAAAATCCTGTTTCTAACTCTATTGCACACATGAACCCAAGGTTGCAGTTTGAGACTGTGAAAACATGGTGGAGCCAGATTTTCTCTTTTGCCTAAGTATATGCTCACAGTATCCAAATATATATTCCTATATAAATAAAAAATGAAACAAGTTTCAATCATGTGATCAACAAACATTTATTGCATACTTACTATGTGTTCAGAGATGTCCTAGAGAATGGTGTAAATAAGATATGGCATCAAGTAAGTCATGCCATAGAAGGGAAGAATTAACTGATAAGTGTGTTAAGTGTAATTATATGCTACAAAACAGAGACATACAAAGTGTAAGGACCAAACTGGAGTAACTGCCTTGTGTCATCATCAGTGGAAAGGAAGGAAAAGCCACAAAATACAGCATAAAATTTATTTTTGTAAGTCTATAACCAAGTTCAAAAGAAAGAAAGAAAATCTCCAGGAATCAAAATAGAGAACCAAAAGCCAAAGAAGTAAGCAGAAACTATTATCAGCATGATCCATATGAAAAATGGACTTGGATATGAGCCCAGGAGGCTGAGGGCTGGGATTGTAAACACTCCCAAGAAGACAGACATCATGGCCCCTGCTCCTTTGAGACAAGGGACTGGTATTGATAATTGCACATAAAATCTGGAATTTCAAAGGACTGAGCTTTCCACAAAATGGAGGCTAAATTTTTTTGCCTATTTGCCCAGAGAAATCGCTAAGAGACTTTTATCTACTAAGAGCAATGATGAGGACAAACTCACACATAGAAAAGAATTCAAGCTTGAGCCATATCTAAGTTAATTGAGATTAGTGTTGTCAAAGCAGGACAAAGCAGTAGAATGTATCCAAAGTGTAAGGAAAAATAAAAATCAACTTAGACTTTTATGCTCATCCAATCTATCATTAATTATGGTAGTGAAATAAAGACAGAGATAGTGTTAAGTATACACAAACCCTCTACAATGGATTATTAAAAAATATACTTCTGCAAAATAATACTATTAAAAATAGAACAAATAATACAGTGATGACAATAATAAACACAGAAGTGAAAAAGCAGGATAAACAAGCAAAGGCAAGCAAAGATATGGGTAAGAATTTGGGGAAATATTAATAAGCATTCATCATCATGATGAAATATAATAAATCAAGGTGAAGTTTTTAAAATGAGAATGGATTTATAGCTTTGAATAAATAACTGAATGATGCTGAATATGTAATCTCCCTCTGCTCTCAACCCCCATTTCAATTTACTTCCTTTTTTTTTGTTTTTTTTTTGTAGAGACAGAGTCTCACTGTACCACCCTCGGGTAGAGTGCCGTGGCGTCACACGGCTCACAGCAACCTCCAACTCCTGGGCTTAAGCGATTCTCTTGCCTCAGCCTCCTGAGTAGCTGGGACTACAGGCGCCCGCCACAACGCCCGGCTATTTTTTTGTTGCAGTTTGGCCGGGGCCCAGTTTGAACCCGTCACCCTTGGTATATGGGGCCGGTGCCCTACCGACTGAGCCACAGGCGCCGCCCTCAATTTACTTCTTTTTAATCGTAATAATGCTTTCTTTTCATAAGCTTTATTTTTCAGGTTTTGATACAGGTTTCTTTTGATTAGTATGTGTCTTACATCTTTTTCTACCCTTTTACTGTCAATCTTTCCGGTCTTTCTCTTGTAGATATCTCATATATATATAACATATTGTTGGATTTTTTTCTTGTTTTAATCCAACCTCAGAATTTTTTTCTTTTAAGTGTTAAATTATTACATTTATATTTAATACAATTAATGAAATATTTGATTTGCAGTCTACTGTCTTGTATTTTGTTGTTTGTCCTATCTTTTCTATATTCCTTTTATTTCTTCTTGTCTGCTTTCTTTAAAACTAATATTATTTCTATTTCACTGTCTCTGTCTTTGCTCTGGAGGTTATACAAGCAATTTCTATTTTCTTTACATGTAAATTAATCATTTGTACCTCTCTTCTCAAATAATATAAGACCTTTAGAATACCTGGATTCCAATAACCCACATTCTATCTTCCTTTATCACTGTTGTCCAATATTTAACTACATCTTGTGTTTATAATCAAAAAAAAGATGATTTATTTTATTCGTTAATATTTATTTGGTTATCCACATTTTTACCAATTCCTTTGCTCTTCATTCTTTCTTACCTCTCAGAATTTTCCTGGGTCATTTTCCTTTTTCTTTAAGTAAATCCTTTAGAAATCTGTTAATGTGGGTTGGTTAATGGTAAACTTTCAATTCTTGCTCTGCTGAAAATGTACATATTTTACCCCTGTTATTGAATACTTTGACAAAGTAAATCATTCTTAATTACCTTGTATTTTCCTACACTGGTTTTAAGCCACACAATTTCTTTCTGTTCTTTATTGGGTATCCCTAAAATTTTAGCATATGTGGATTTTATTTCCTCAATACCACTTAGGCTTCACTGTGAATAGTAAGGCTCAAAATTTATCTCTTTCTATTATTAAAAACTCTTGGTTATTGAATATTGCAGTACCATTATCACATGCATCAGACAAAATAGAAGTCTGGAAATACAAAGTATTAGCATAGAATGTGAGAAATGGAAATATCATATACTTCAGGGGACAGTGTCAGTGAACAAACTACTTTGGGGAATAATCTGACATTATCTAAAAAGTTGAAAAAGTTCATCCCTTACAACGTGCAAATTCTATTTCTAAGTACCAGAGAACCTCCATAGTTGACAACTTCCCTACATTGACCACCTCTTTAAGTTGACCTAGTTTTCATAGACTGGACATGCACTACATATACATATCAGTACGGTAGGCCTAATACCTTATGTTGACCACTGCCATATGTTGACCCCTTTGTCACAGTCCCTTGAGTGGTCACTGACAGAGATTCTACTGTATATATCGCAGAGACACATTCTCAGGGAAACATAGGCACTGACATGTGTTGAAGCATTGTGGGTAATTACTAAAGTATGGAACTACCTAAATGTACATTGAGATGGATACACTGACTATACTCATACAATGTTCAGTTAAAAACTAACTACACAGTTAAAAATTACTCAAATAAATCCATGTTTATTATATTAAAATTGATAGATGTTGAGTGATAATTGCAGTATTACACCTTTTGTTTATGTATATGAGACAGTGGTATTTATAGTTACGCACTTATTGATAATCTATGAAGGTTTGGATGCTTACAAACCTTTCCCTTTAGGAAAGGGAAAGATTGAATCAACTTGGGAAAGGAAAGGAAATTGGAAAGGTCACTGGGTGGAATTCAGCTATGCTTTTAGTGTTGTTTCTTTAAAAAAGCAAAATGCTAACATTATTCAGATCTTGTGGTTAAGTAAGTGGACATTTTTATATGCTCTGTCTCTTCCTGTATGTGTTAATAATTAATCTATAGTTACATAAAAAAACTATGATATTAAAATCTAAGAAAAGTAAACTTCTAATACAGTTTTATCATCTCAATATATGCCTTTGAAGATATTAGAACATAGCTGGCTCGCACTACTACCAACATGTAACTTCAGCATGTGCATAGAGAATCATTCCAATCATAAATTCTCTCTAGTCGCCACTCCGGCCACTCAACTTCCATGACTTCTGACTTCTACCTCCTTCCTGTCCAGATCACTCCATCTTGTATCTCAATACCAATAATTCCTCAGCCATAAAGGGACATACAATTCACAAATTATACCCCTGTCTAACAGCATATTTCTGCAAGTCCTCTGGCTCCCACCTTAGGTTCCATGTCTGCCATTATAATCTCTCACTTGCTTTATATTCTTATGGCTGAACCAAAATTCTGCTTGATTCCTACCTTGTCTAGTCTAAACATATTCCAAGATGGATGAATGAGGCTGGAGAGAAACCTATAACCATGCTGATGTGTTCCTCTTTAATTCATGACTTAAACCTGAAGAAAACCATTATGCTGTCCAAAAAAATGCTGTTAGTTTATTTTATTCTCTCTCCTAAATGCTTAAACTATTATTTTACAGCTTCCCTTCTTTCCTTAATCTTCTATTACCTTCTTCTACCCTTTTTTACCAGCTAATGTTCTTACTTAGTATTTCCATAAATAAAATAAAAGCAGTTAGAATAGAGCTAGTGCATATTCCCACCATTGTATCTACAAACCTCTCACATCTGTACCTACTCTCTCCACCATCCCCTATCTCCCCTACCACTAAAAAATAAACCATCTCTGATCTTATCTATGACAATCCCTCACCTTCTGCACTGATCCTATCCCCTCTCACCCACTCAACTTCATCTCTCTAATTATCACTCTTTCTTTTATATGATCAGATTTTCTCTCTACTGACTCATTCTCATTATCATGAAACATGCTGTAATTCCTCCAAGATTAAAAATAAATTTCTTTTTGGCCAGGTGTAGTGACTTATGCCTGTAATCCCAGCATTCTGGGAAGCCGAGGCAGGTGGATTGCTTGAGAGACCAGCTTGAGCAAGAGTGAGACCCATCTCTAAAAACAGCCAGGATGTTCTGGTGGGCACTGATAGTCCCAGCTACTTGGGAGGCTGAGGTAAAAGGATAACTTGAACCCAAAAGTTGGAGGTTGCTGTGAGCTATGATGATGCCATGAAATTCTACTGAGAGTGACAAAGTGAGATCTGTCTCAAAAAAAAAAAAGAAAGAAAATTAAATTAAAAAAATTAAAAAATAAAAAAAAAAACTTGGTCTCTCCTCTGCTTTAAACTACCACTCTATTTCTTTACTCTACTTTATAGTAAAACTTGTTGAGTTTTTTTATGCAGTTGTACAGCTTTTTTACTTCAATTTCCCCATTCTCTCTTGAACCACTACTGATCAGTCTTTTTCCCTATCTGTTCAAAAAGCTTTTGTCCAGTTCACCATTGATCTCTGCATCATCAAATCTAGTGAATGCTTTTTTGACCTTATTTTATAGGACTTAGCAGCATTTAAAACAGTTGATTACTCTCTCCTCCTTGAAATACTTTCTTCACTTGTCTTACTGAGTTCCACTCTCTCCTGGTTCTCCTCCTTCCTCACTGTGAAATCCATTTTAATCCCATCAACATCCACCTTTCCTCCTCAGCTTCCTGGCCTCATTGGAATGTCTTAGCTCAGTTCCTGAACTTCTTTTTTTAATATATCATCATTAATTCCACTGTTGATTTCATCTACACGTAAGATTCATTGTATGCTGATTACTTCAAAAATTTTATGTCCCCACATCAGCCTCATATCTCCACCTGTCAACTCCATATTTTCATCTGAATGTCTGATAGCCATCTCCAGTTTATTATGGACCAAACAAAATGCATGATCCTCAAACCCTTCCCAACCTTCAATCTGAGCCCCAACTGTTTCCTCTGCTCAGTAAATGACAAGTTCATTCTTTCAGTGACTCAAACTAACATCTTTAGGGGTTTTCTTGACTCTTCTCTTTCATGTTACATTAAGTTCCTCAGCAAATGTTTTTGAGTCTACCTTCAAAACATGTCAAGAATCAGACCATTTTCAACCATCTCCACCTATAAAGACCATTTTCAGCAGTCTCCAGACTGTTCCATATCACCATCACCTCTCCTCTGGACTGATGTAGAATCCTCCCACTAGCCTTTGCCCACCCACAGCTTATTCTCCACTAAGAATAGAGAGTGATCATCTGAAGACATGAGTCAGATCTCACCAGTCCTTGCTCAAACTCTCTTATGGCTTTCCATTTAACTTCAAGTGGGAAGCAAAGTATTCAAAAGGTCATCTCCTCCCCAAATTTCTCTCTAACCTCATCTTTTAACACGTGCATCTACCCCCACTCCAAACCCTCCTCCAACCATTTCAGGCTTTATGTTGCTCCTAGAAAATAGGCACTTGTAGCAGTTAACAGTATGATTGCTAAAAACCACTAAATTTGCATTTGAATCTCAACTTACTAGAGATGTGTAGCCTTAGCTGGGCTACTTACCTTCTCTGGGTGTTTCTTTATAAATGAGAGATTATAATAGAATCTATTCATAGGATTACTTCAATTGTTTTCAGTGGGGTACAATTTTTTTCCCCTGGTAGATATTTGGCTATGTCCAGAGACATTTTCAATTGTCACCACATGGGAGGTTGTACAGACATATCTGGTGGGTAGAATTTAAGATCATGCTTCTCGATATACTACTACCCCAGGACAGCCCTCACAAAAGAATTATCTGGCCCAACATGTCAATGACTCTGTGCTTGAGAAAATTTAGATAATATTATAAGGATTAAATGATCTAATACCTGTACATCATTTAGAACAATGTATAGCATATAGTAAGTACTATACTTGTATTGATTAATTTTTTTAAAAAAAATACCTTTGAAATATTTATGTTAACTGCTCCCTCAGCCTGGAATGCTCTTTCCATAAACTACCACATTATGTATTCTCCCACTTCTTACAGATCTTGCTCAAATATCATCAGAGGGAACTTCCCTGACCACCATATGAAAATCTCACCAATCCCACCCCTTTCTCTTCTCCTTAATCTGCCACATTTGTCTCCATTGCATGTTAAGCATCTGAAAGACGATATATTTATTGATTGATTCATCATTTGGATTCCAGCAATAATTGATTACTCTACCAACATTGCACTTATGTTCTGCAATTGACTTGTTTTCATGCTACACAAAGGATTGCGAGGTGCTTGCAGATAAGAATCATAATTTATTATGTGTTATATTCTGTAAATTCTAGTATAGCACTCTATAAACAGAAGGTGTTCAGCCAACATTTGTGGAGACATGTTCAGCAAACAGGATATGTGGTCTGGGAAGTGGGCAGAGAATGTGAAATCAGATATGGCTCTTTGATAGTCATTTGGAGTAGGCAATTATCTAGATAATTCAGATCCAGAAAAATCCTTTAATGAGAAAGGTACTTAACAAGGGGAATTTAGCCAGTTTATCAGCTTTCATTCATCTTAATCTTATGATCAATCCCTAATACTTCCCTCCAAAGATACAGCTATTTAATGACTATAGAATATAAATCAAGCAGCAGTTCAGAGTTTCAGAACCAGTTGCCAGAGGGCAACATTATATCAGGAATTGCAGAAGGAATGAGAAGGAGAGAAAGTGGGATTTTCTTGAGTAAATATAATATAGAGTAATTCAACTGTGAAGAGCACACATGAGACCACAGTACATCTACATTTGAGGAGAAATGGAACTTTAAAGATGTGCTTTCATGTGGGAAAAGCCCTTTTTATTACAAATATACTCCTAATAAGTGACAGTTTTCATACCAAAATGGTGCTGCATTCATAGCACATCACCTGTCTCGTGTGACAAAAGCATGGAAAGTGCAAGCCATTTCTGAGTGTTCTGAATTCTTTGGAGAATGTACAGATTATTATATGGTATTTATGGAAGTAAGTGGTACAATAATCTGTTGGCAAAAACACTTGCAGTATAACCCTCCCCCATTTTCACAAGCACAAAACTTCCCAGATGAATATTCAGAGTGTGATGTCAAGTTGTTGCCTTTGTTTTGTCTTTATTTTTTACTTTCCAAAAACATTGCTTTGACATATCCATTATACAAATTATTTCCATTTAATTTATATTTCACAAAAAATAATTGAACAAAATTAAACCTCAAAATTCATTAGTGTCTAATTCTTCGCAAAATTGCAACTGTACTTAAGAAATAAAAGCCTACAACAAATGTTATATATGCTGTTTCATTTGTAATGTTTTTCCTAACATATATTTTTTTTTGTGAGTTCCAGGAAGTAAAAAAATACTTCCTGGAGAGCAAATATTTTTCTGTTTTCTTGGGACTTTTTTTCCTTTGTGTAAACTGTCTTTCAATGCTATTTCTTTAATATGAGCCCTCCCCTCCTCCACAAGCTTTGCTGGACCCAGTGGCTTTTTGATTTGCTCCCACGTAAGCCTTGTATACTTTCACTTCTGTTCCTTTCTTACATCATGCCTTCCACCTTCTTCTCTACTGATCCAAATCCTACATGCTTCTTCAGTTCATATCTCAAATTCTATATCGTCAAATTTCTACTTTTTCTTTTTTAGACATGAAAATGTACAAATCGTAATTATGCAACTCAGCTAATTTTTCAAGGTGAATATGCCTTTTAACTAACAGCTAGATGAGAAAAGAGAACATCAACAGAGTCTTAGAGCTAAATTAAGTCCAGGTTCTAAAATCAAATGCCAGTAAGGGCCATGCTTTGTAAATGTGGTTAGATGATGACTTTTCTTTATTTTTGTGTGTTTATTTATTTATTTGTTTATTTCTTTGTTTGTTTTGAGACAGAGTCTCACTTTGTCACCCTTAGTATAGCACCATGGCATCACAGCTCACAGCAATCTCAAACTGTTGTGCTTAAACAATCCTCTTGCCTCAGCCTCCTGACTAGCTGGGAGCACTTGCACAATGCCCAACTGTTTTTTTTAGAGACAGGATCTTGCTCTTGCTCAGGCTGAGCTTGAACTCCTTAGCTCTAACAATCCACTAGGATTACGGGCATGAGCCACCATGCCCAGCCCAATGACTTCTCTTTAAGGAAAAGAAAATGGGAGTCATAAAAATGCAATGTGGGTGTGGTTTATGCAAGGAAGATAACACGGAATTTTAATTCTCTCTTTAATTAAAAACAATAACAATAATAAGGAAAGCTAGATGTTAAATTTCAACACCGAAAGACTGATGAATAAGTATGGTTTCTGTTAAAAAATGTTTAAAGGTATTTTTAATATTTCATCATTTGGAGCCTAAAAAGTGAAGAGAAGGGACAATGGGCATGTATGAATGGCAATAATATTTTACATTTAAGGAAAACTTCTATAGGAGAGGGAGCAAGATGGCAGCTGAGTAACAGTTTCTTTGCAACCAGGCAAGGTGAGATTGAGGAGAGAAGACTCCATGCACCTCTGGCTTGTAGGCTGTGCCCAGAAACATCCCTTTGGGGACACGGGGAAGCAGTGTGTCCCCCATGCTGCTTCTGGACCCCAGGCAGAGGACGAAAGCAGTGGAGAAGTGGCAAGTGGTTGTGTTCACTCTGAGACCATCACTGCTGCTGAGGCTATAGCTACAGCAACAGTGATATTGCAGACAGAGAAGGCCTTCCCTGTGAGTTTTCTTTTTTCGGCCTTGGGCACTTGTTTGAGCTACCTTGGGAGAACTTGGGTGAATGTGCAAGTGACTTGAGCGATTTCCAGAGGCTGGGACTGAGCTTCTAGGCCAGAAAAGAGCATCATTGGTTGGCTGCAGGCTGGGTGCAGCCATTGTTGGAGAGCTGCCCTGCATGCTCTGCTCTCAGGGTCCGAGAGTGAGGCCTGTGCTAGGAGACCTTAGCAAGTAATCTAATGACTTTGAACAATGCTCAGAGGCCAGGACTGAGACACTGGGGAAGGGCGAGGATTTCACTGTTCAACAGTAGGCAGGGGCATAGAGCAAGGCCGGTTTGGCATGGCTGATAAGTGGGCAGCCACTTCAGGGGCGATCCCAGCAACACATACTTTCCTGGGAAAGCCTCGGCTTAGCCAAGGGTCATGGTTTAAAGTGTGTTTTAAGCAGGCTAAGGAGAGAATCAGGAGCCCAACCCTGATAAGTTAGAGGACAAAGTAGTCAGGAGAGATCCCCACTGTCCATCTTATACAGCTATATCAGCATTGTCACCAGCATTTCACACCCCAGAAGATCACCTATTGCCCAGACAATATTCAGCAAGATATACATATTGCTTTGTTTTTTGTTTTTGTTATTTTCTTTCTTTTTGTTTAATTTTGACTTTTCCCCCTAGATTTTTCTTTTTATTTTTCTTCATTTTTCTAGTATAAATATAACTTTTCATTGTTGCCTTCTTTAATAATAAGAACTTCATTTTTGCTAGTTTTTCTGCCCCTGTTATTTGTTCTTTCACTGAATTTTATTCTGTAAGGCTTTTTGTTTGGTTGTTTTGCTTTTATTTACAGTATTTATGTTTTTTTTCTCTATTTGGTGGAGGTGGGGTGCTGTGTCTGCTCAGGCTGGTAAAGACCTGCAGACCTCAAGGGAATGACCGAACCCAGCACCCGCAGAGGCTGGAATTTTTTAAGGTGTGGGTCAAAGTACCCTACTGTACATCTCTATTACTCCTGTCTCCCTCTTTCTTTTTGTCAACCTTCCCTTTTGCTCACCCACTTTCCTTTCTCTTTTTCCTTTTTTTAAATCTTTTTTCCCTTCCTTTTACTCCTGTAACCAAAGAATATATCAACACCTTAGAACTGAGGCATGGTAACTGAAAAAGCAAAAGGAAGTGAAAGGAAAATTAGGGCAAGGAAACAGATAAAAAAAACACACATGAGGAAGAAATAACAGAAAAATCCTGGCAACATGAAAAGCCAGACTAGAGAAACACTCCAAGGGACCATGCTGCAGAGGATTCCGCCTATTAAAAAAATGTTAAAAATGACAGAAGGGAAATTTGAAATATGAATGATTAAAGAAATGAAGGAAATATATGAGAAAGAGAAAATTAAACTAAATGAAATCCAAAAATAGAATCAAATAAGAGATGAACTATATGAAAAATATAGAAAGGATATAGCAGAGCTGAAGGAATGGAAGCAGTCAGTTAGCAAAAATTAAGATGCAATAGAAAGTATCAACAACAGATTAGACCATGCAGAAGAAAGACTCTCAGAGGTAGAGGATCAAGCTCTTGAGATAACTTAGGTAGTTAAAGAGGCAGAAAAAAAGAGAGAAAGCAGAATGTTCACTAACAGAATTATGGGACTTTATGAAGCATTCAAACATATGAGTTATAGGTATTCCAGAATTGGAAGAAGAATGCCCCAGAGGAATGGAAGTCATAGTAGAGAATATTATAAATGAAAATTTCCCAAATATTATCTCTTTTCAGAGGGATATTGGACCCCAGGTCAACTCAACTCAGATAGAGCTTCTTCAAGAGACATTAGGATGAACTTGTCCAAAGTAAAGACAAAAGAAAAGATTTTGCAAGCTCCTGGGAGTAAGCCCCAATTGACCTATAGGGCCAAATCCATCAAAATTACTGTAGACTTCTCTAATGGAACTTTTCAAGCCAGAAGACAATGATCATCTACCTTTAATCTACTTCAGCAAAGCAATTCTCAGCCCAGAATTCTATCCTGCAAAGATAAGCTTTAAAACTGATGGAGAAATCAAATCTTTTACTGATATACAAACATTGAGGAAATTTGCCACAACAAAACCAGCTCTACAAGAAATACTTCAACCTGTTCTACACACTGACCATCACAATGGACCATCAGCAAGTAAATACCCAGAAATTAAAGGACAGAACCCAGCTTTCACACTGATGCAAAAGATAAAACTGAGCAATGGACTTTCATAAAATAAGATGAATAGAATGCTACCACACTTACCAATTATCTCAATAAATGTTCATGGCTTAAATTCCCACTGAAGAGGGATAGATTGGCTGATTGGATAAACAACACAAGGCATCCATCAGCTGTCTGCAAGAAACACACTGAGCCTCAAAAGACAAATTAAAACTCAGAGTTAAAGATTGGAAGACAATTTTCCAGGGAAACAGAATTCAGAAGAAAAGAGGAGTTGCAATCATATTTTCAGATACAAGTGGATTTAAAGCAACTGAAGTGAAAAAAGACAAAGATGGACACTTCATATTGGTCAAGAGAAAAATAGAACAAGAAGACATTTCAATTCTAAATATTTATGCATCCAACTTAAATGCTCCTAGATTCTTGAAACAGACCTTAATTAGTCTGAGTAATATGATATCCTATAACACCATAATAACAGGGGACTTTAACACTCCTCTTACAGAGCTGGACAGATCCAATAAAAAAAATTAAACAAAGATATAAGGGACTTAAATGAGACCCTAGAACAACTGTGCTTGATAGATGTATATAGAACACTCCATCCCAAAGATAAAGAATATACATTCTTCTCATAGACCCATGGAACATTCTCCAAAATTGATCATATCCTAGGACACAAACCTCAAGAGAATCAAAAAACTTGAAATTATACCTGGTATCTTCTCATACCACAAGGAATTAAAGGTGGAACTCAACTGCAACAAAAACGTTCAACCCCACACAAAGGCATGGAAATAAATAACCTTATGCTGAATGACAGTTGGGTGCAGGAAGAAATAAAAGAGGAAATCATTAACTTCCTTGAGCATAACAACAATGAAGACACAAGCTACCAAAACCTGTGGGATACAGCAAAAGCAGTCCTGAGAGGAAAATTTATCACTTTAGATGCCTACATCTGAAAAACAGAAAAGGAGTGCATCAGCAAACTCACAAGTCATCTTAAGGAATTGGAAAAAGAAGAACAATCTGAGCCTACACCCAGCAGAAGAAAAGAAGTATCCAAAATTAAATCTGAGATGAATGAAATTGAAAACAAAAGAATCATTCAGAAAAATCAATGAAACAAGGAGTTGTTTTTTTTGAAAAAATAAATGAAATGTATCAACCTTTGGCCAGACTAACTAGAAATACAAAAGTAAAATCTCTAGTAACCTCAATCAGAAATGATAAAATGGAAATAACAACAGATGCCACAGAGATACAAGAGATTATCTCTGAATACTGAAAGACACTCTATGCCTAGAAATTTGACAATGTGAAGGAAGTAGATTAATATTTGGACTCACACCCTCTCCCTAGACAAGATGAAATAGATCTCCTGAACAGACAAGCACTGACATCAAAGAAACAATAAAAAATCTCCCAACCAAAAAATGCCCTTGTCCAGATGGCTTCACATCAGAATTTATCAAGCATTCAAAGAAGAGCTTATTCTCACACTGCAGAAATTATTCAAAAAAATTGAGAAAGGAAGAATATTCCTCAACACGTTCTATGAAACAAACATCAGCCTAATACCAAAAGAAGTCCATAAATGTTATTCATATCATCAGAAGCAAAAACAAAGACCATATGGTCCTCTCAATAGATGCAGAAAAAGCCTTTGATAAAATCCAGCACCCTTTTCTAATTAGAACACTGAAGAGTACAGGCATAGTGGCATATTTCTTAAACTGAGCGAAGGAAGCTATCTATGACAAACCCACAGCTAGTATTTTACTGAATGGAGTAAATGAAAGGTTTTCCACTTAGAATTGGAACTAGACAAAGTTTTCCTCTATCATCACTACTAAGAATATAGTGATGGGGAGTGATAGCAAGATGGTGGCCAAGTAACAGCTTCCCTGCAACTGGGCACCGTGAATCTGAGGAGATAAGACTCTAGGCATCCCTGGTGGGTGGGATCTGCCTATAATCATCACTTTGAGGATACAGGGAGTCAGCGAGAGACTTCTGGACCCCAAAAGGAGGACAAAAACAGTGGGAAACTGGCAAGTGGTCACGTGTGTTTCATCCATCTAATCCCACCGACAGCTTTAAATACAGCAACAGTGAGACTGCAAACGGGAAAGGCCTTACGTGTGAACTGTTTTGGTATTTTTGGACTTGGCACTCAGTTGATGGAGAGAGCTTGAGCAGGAGTGCTCTGTCTCCCTCTTCCTCTGCTTCTCTTCTTTTTGTCGATATTCCCTTTTACCCACACCCTTTCCTTTCTCTATTTTTCTTTCTTTCTTTCTTTTTCTTTCTTTTATCCCTTCTTGGTCTTTAACCTTCTCATCCTTCTGGTCCTGTACCAAAAGAACTCATCAAAACCTTAGTCCACAGGCATGGGAACTTAAAGAGCAAGAGGAAGTGAAAGGAAAATTAGGGCAAGGAAACAGATAAAAGAAATCACTCATGAGGAAGAGTCAGCAGAAAACTCCAGGCAAGATGAAGAACCAGTCCAGAGCAACCCCTGCAAGGGACCATGAGGTAGCTACTGCAGAGGATTCTACCCATAAAGAGATGTTAGGAATGACAAAAAGGGAATTTAGAATACACATGATGAAAACAATGAATGAAACGATGGAAACAATGAAGGAAACTGCTAATAAAGTGGAAAATAACCAAAAGGAAATAAAAAAACAGAATCAAATAAGAGATGAACGATACGAAGAATATAGAAAGGATATAGTGGAGCTGAAGGAACTGAAGCAGTCAATTAGGGAAATTAAAGATGCAATGGAAAATATCAGCAACAGGTTAGACAATGCAGAAGAAAGAATTTCGGAGGTAGAGGACAAAGTTCTAGAGATAACTTAGATAGTAAAAGAGACAGAAAAGAAGAAAGAGAAAGCAGAATGTTCATTGTCAGAATTATGGGACTTTATGAAGCATTCCAATATATGAGTTATAGGGATCCCAGAAGGGAAAGAAGAATGCCCCAGAGGAATGGAAGCCATACTAGAGAATATTATAAATGAAAATTTCCCAAATATCACCAAAGATTCTGACACACTGCTTTCAGAGGGATATCAGATCCCAGGTCACCTCAACTCTAACCAAGCTTCTCCGAGACACATCATGATGAACCTGTCCAAAGTTAAGAAAAAAGAAAAGATTCTCCAAGCTGCCAGGAGTAAGCATTAGTTCACCTACGGGGCAAATCCATCAGAGTGACTGCAGACTTCCCTAATGAAACTTTCCAAGCAAAAAGACAATGGTCATCTATCTTTAATCTACTTAAACTAAGCAATTTCCAGCCCAGAATTATGTACCCTGCTAAGCTAAGCTTTAAAATTGACACAGAAATCAAATCATTTATGCATACACAAACATTGAGGAAATTCGCCACAATGAGACCAACTTTACAGGAAATACGTCAACCTGTTCTACACACTGACCATCACAATGGATCAGCAGCAAAGTAAGAACTCAGAAATTAAAGGACAGAACCTAACCTCCACACTGATGCAAAAGACAAAACTAAGCAATGTACTCTCACAAAATAAGACGAATAGACTACTACCACACTTATCAATTATCTCAATAAATGTTAATGGCTTGAATTCCCCACTGAAGAGACATAGATTGGTTGACTGGATTAAAAAACACAAGCCATCCATTTGCCGTCTGCAAGAAACACACCTGGCCTCAAAAGACAAATTAAAACTCCCAGTTAAGGGTTGGAAGACAATTTTTCAGGCAAATGGAATTCAGAAGAAAAGAGGAGTTGCAATCTTATTTTCAGATACATGTGCATTTAAAGCAACTAAAGTCAAAAAAGACAAAGATGGTCACTTTATATTGGTCAAGGGAAAAATACAAGAAGACATTTCAATTCTAAATATTTATGCACCCAATTTAAATGCTCCCAGATTCTTGAAACAGACCTTACTCGGTTTGAGCAATATGATATCCGAAAATACCATAATAACAAAGGACTTTAACACCCCTCTTACACAGCAGGACAGATCCTCTAAACAGAAATTAAACAAAGATGTAAGGGACTTAAATGGGGCCCTAGAACGACTGTACTTGATAGAAACATATAGAACACTCCATCCCAAAGATAAAGAATATACATTCTTCTCATCATCCCATGGAACACTCTCCAAAATTGATCATATCCTGGGACACAAAACAAATATCAACAGAATAAAAAAAATTGAAATTTTACCTTGTATCTTTTCAGACCATAAGGCACTAAAGGTGGAACTCAACTCTAACAAAAACGTTCAACCACTCACAAAGGCATGGAAATTAAACAACCTTTTGTTGAATAACAGGTGGGTGCAGGAAGAAATAAAACAGGAAATTATTAACTTCCTTGAGCATAACAACAATGAAGACACAAGCTACCAAATCCTGTGGGATACTGCAAAAGCAGTTTTGAGAGGAAAATTTATCGTTTTAGATGTCTACATTCGAAAAACAGAAAGAGAACACATCAACAAACTAACAAGCCATCTTATGGGATTGGAAAAAGAAGAACAATCTAAGCCTAAACCCAGTATAAGAAAAGAAATATCCAAAATCAAATCAGAGACAAATGAAATGGAAAAGAAAAGAATCATTCAGAAAATTAATGAAACAAGGAGTTGGTTTCTTGAAAAAATAAATAAAATAGATAAACCATTGGCCAGACTAATGAGAAATAGAAAAGTAAAATCTCTAGTAACCTCAATCAGAAATGATAAAGGGGAAATAACAACTGATCCCACAGAGACACAAGAAATCATCTCTGAATACTACCAGAAACTCTACACCCAGAAATTTGACAATGTGAAGGAAATGGATCAATATTTGGAATCACACCCTCTCCCTAAACTTACCCAGGAAGTAATAGAGCTCCTGAACAGACCAATTTCTAGCACTGAGATCAAAGAAACAATAAAAAATCTTCCAACCAAAAAATGCCCTTGTCCAGGTGGGCTTCATACCAGAATTCTACCAAATCTTCAAGGAAGAGCTTATTCCTGTACTGCAGACATTATTCCAAAAAATTGAGGAAGAAGGAATCTTCCCCAACATGTTCTATGAAGCAAACATCAGCCTGATACCAAAACCAGGAAAAGACCCAACCAAAAAGGAGAATTTCAGACCAATTTCACTCATGAATAAAGATGCAAAAATTCTCAACAAAATCCTAGCCAATAGATGACAGCTTATCATCGAAAAAGTCATACATCATGATCAAGTAGGTTTCATACCAGAGATGCAAGGCTGGTTTAACATACGCAAGCCCATAAACATTATCCACCGTATCAACAGGGGCAAAAATGAAGATCATATGATCCTCTCAATAGATGCAGAAAAAGCATTTGATAAAATCTAGCATCCTTTTCTAATTAGAACACTGAAGAGTATAGGCATAGGTGGCACATTTCTAAAACTGATTGAAGCTATCTATGACAAACCCACAGCTAATATTTTACTGAATGGAGTAAAACTGAAAGCTTTTCCTCTTAGAACTGGAACCAGACAAGGTTGTCCTCTGTCACCTTTACTATTCAACGTAGTGCTGGAAATTCTAGCCAAGACAAGGAAATAAACAGAATACAAATGAGTGCAGAGGAGGTCAAACTCTCCCTCTTTGCTGACGATATGATCTTATACTTAGAGAATCCCAAAGACTCAACCACAAGACTCCTAGAAGTCATCAAAAAATACAGTAATGTTTCAGGATATAACATCAATGTCCACAAGTCAGTAGCCTTTGTATATGCCAATAACAGTCAAGATGAGAAGCTAATTAAGGACACAACTCCCTTCACCATGGTTTCAAAGAAAATGAAATACCTAGGAATATATCTAATGAAAGAGGTGAAGGACCGCTATAAAGAAAACTATGAAATCCTCAGAAAGGAAATAGTAGCGGATATTAACAAATGGAAGAATATACCATGCTCATGATGGGAAGAATCAACATTGTTAAAATGTCTATACTTTCCAAAGCAATCTACTTATTCAATGCCATTCCTATTAAAATACCAACATCGTACTTTCAAGATTTGGAAAAAATGATTCTGCGTTTTGTATGGAACCAGAAAAAAAACCCGTATAGCTAAGGCAGTTCTTAGTAATAAAAATGAAGCTGGGGGCATCACCCTAGCAGATTTTAGGCTATACTACAAAGCCATAGTGGTCAAGACAGCATGGTACTGGTACAAAAATAGAGACATAGACACTTGGAATCGAATAGAAAATCATTAAATAAAACTAGCATCTTACGACCACCTAATCTTTGATAAACCAAACAAGAACATACCTAGGGGGAAGACTCCCTATTCAATAAATGGTGTTGGGAGAACTGGATATCCACATGTAAAAGACTGAAACTGGACCCACACCTTTCCCCACTCAAAAAAATTGATTCACGATGGATAAAGGACTTAAATTTAAGGCATGAAACAATAAAAATCCTCAAAGAAAGCATAGGAAAAACACTGGAAGATATTGGCCTGGGAATAGACTTCATGAAGAAGACTGCCATGGCAATTGCAACAACAACAAAAATAAACAAATGGGACTTCATTAAACTGAAAAGTTTCTGTACAGCTAAGGAGACAATAACCAAAGCAAATAGACAACCTACACAATGGGAAAGGATATTTGCATATTTTGAATCAGACAAAATAACTAGGATCTATAGAAAAAAGGATCTATAGAGAACTCAAATTAATCCACATGAGAAAAGCCAACAATCCCATATATCAATGGGCAAGAGACATGAATAGAACTTTCTCTAAAGAAGACAGATGAATGGCTAATAAACATATGAAAAAATGTTCATCATCTCTATATATTAGAGAAATGCAAATCAAAACCACCCTGAGTTACCATCTAACCCCAGCGAGAATGGCTCACATCACAAAATCTCAAAATTGCAGATGCTGGCATGGATGTGGAGAGAAGGGAACACTTTGACACTGCTGGTGGGACTGCAAACTAGTACAACCTTTCTGGAAGGAAGTATGGAGAAACCTCAAAGCACTCAAGCTAGACCTCCCATTTGATCCTGCAATCCCATTACTGGGCATCTACCCAGAAGGGATAAAATCCTTTTATGATAAGGACACTTGTACTAGACTGTTTATTGTCCCTGAATTTACAATTGCCAAAATGTGGAAACAGCCTAAATGCCCACCAACCCAGGAATGGATTAACAAGCTGTGGTATATGTATACCATGAAATACTATTCAGCTATTTAAAAAAAATGGAGACTTTACATCCTTTGTATTAACCTGGATGGAAGTGGAAGACATTATTCTTAGTAAAGCATCACAAGAATGGAGAAGCATGAATCCTATGTACTGAATTTTGATATGAGGACAATTAATGACAATTAAGGTCATGTGGGGGTGGGGGAAGGGTAGAGCAGAGAGAGAAAGAAGGAGGGGGGTGGGGAAAAGAAGAGCAGAGAGAGGGAAGGAGGGAGGGAGGTGGGGCCTCGGTGTGTGCCATACCTTCTGGGGCAAGACACGATTGCAAGAGGGATGTTACCTAAAAAATGCAATCAGTGTAACCTGGCTTATTGTACCCTCAATGAATCCCTAACAATAAAAAATAAAGGAAGGAAGGAAGGAAGGAAGGAAGGAAGGAAGGAAGGAAGGAAGGAAGGAAGGAAGGAAGGAAGGAAGGAAGGAAGGAAGGAAGGAAGGAAGGAAGGAAGGAAGGAAGGAAGGAAGGAAGGAAGGAAATAGTGATGGAAGTTCTAGCCAATACAATTAGGCAGGAGAAGGAAATAAAGGGCATCGAGGTCAAACTCTCCCTCTTTGCTGACAACACGATCTTATACTTAGACAACTCCAAAGACTCAACCATAAGACTCTTGAAAGTGATCAAAAAATACAGTTACGTCTCAGGATATAAAGTCAATGTCCACAAGTCAGTAGCCTTTGTATACACCAATAACAGCCAAGATGAGAGGCTAATTAAGGACACAATTCCCTTCACCATAGCTCCAAAGAAAATGCAATACCTAGGAATATACCTAATGAAAGAGGTAAAGGACATCTATAAAGAAAATTATGAAACCCTAAGAAAAGAACAGAGGATATTAACAAATGAAGAACATAACATGCTGATGGCTGGGAAGGATCAACATTATTAAAATGTCTATGCTTCCCAAAGCAATCTACAGATTCAATGCCATCCCTATTAAAATACCAACATCATACTTTCAAGACTTGTCAAAAATAATTCTTAATTTTGTATGGATTAAAAAAAAAACCTGTATAGCAAAGGTAGTTCTTAGTAATAAAAACAAAGCTGGGGGCATCAGCATACCAGACTTTAGGCTACACTACAAAGCCATAGTGGTCAAAACAGCATGGTAATGGCACAAAAATGGAGACATAGACATTTGGAATTGAATAGAAATCCAGGAAATGAAACTAACATCTTACAGCCACCTAATCTCTGATAAACCAAACAAGAACATACACTGGTAGAAAGACTCCCTATTCAATAAATGGTGCTGGGAGAACTGAACATCCACATGTAAAAGACAGAAACTAGACCCACACCTTTCTCCACTCACAAAAATTCATTTGGGATGGATAAAATTTAAGGCAGGAAATGGTAAAAATCCTCAAGGAAAACATGGGGGAAACTCTTGAAGATATCAGCCTGGGGAAAGAATTTATGAAAAAGACTTCTGTGGCAATTGCAACAACAACAAAAATAAACAGATGGGACTTAATTAAACTGAAAAGCTTCTGTACAGCTAAAGAGACAACAACCAAAGCAAATAGGGGGCCATTTTAAACAGTGAAACCACCAACAGGAAGCACAAACATGCAAGAGATTTTGTGCTAAATTGATGGCAAAGGGACACTCATTTACATTTGAGAACTAAAATAAGAAAGTACTACACTGCCTTGTTTAATACTTCTTCTGGAAACATGCACACTGAGAGCCTTGAATTTTTACCACTCTGTGTAAATCCATGAATGACTGTGAAAGTGCCACAAGTATGATTTTGGTGTTGCAAATGAATTTTTGTGAGTAGACAAATTTGCGATAAGAGAATCTGCCAATAATGAGAATCAACTGTAGTTAGAAAATTAGAAGTATATAGTGAATTACTGAGTTCTTAGATTGTGTCAAAGGAAGAAGACAGCTTCCAGTGGACTGTGGACTAAGAGTGAATGAAACGAAGAAGGAAGAATATTTAACAAATAACTCTAGAAAGTTTGAAAGGGAAGGGCCAGAAAAATGAAAGCTTACTAAATATTAAAGGATACATGCTTTTTCCCAGATTAATGATACAGAGATAAAATTTAATCTATGTTTCCTCTACCTAATTTGGAAAAGAAATCAAAAGAAAGTAAACATTTTAAGAATTAAGGGATGTACCTACTTGATAAGTATATATGTAGTTTTTGCTATAATTTTCTTTTTTTCTTTTTTTTTTTGCAGTTTCTGGCTGGGGCTGGGTTTGAACCTGCCACCTCCGGCATATGGAGCCAGCACCCTATCCCTTTGAGTCATAGGTGCTGCCCTTGCAATAACTTTTTGTAAATAATTTACCTTTATGTGGCGGAAGCTACCTAAAAAAAGGAAGATTCCATTTCTGGCTAATAAAATGACTATAAAAGGAAATAATAGTGTTCAACACATTTTCTTTTTTATAAATTATGAGTCTCTTGCCCCAACCACAATATTAGCTGACTCAGAGGAGGAAAGTGGCTTCCAAATGAGTAGTATTCTTTGGAATTCACAAAATAATGTCTTTGCAAGCTTTAATTATAACCATAGATGTTTCTAATCTTTAAAAAATACAAATAAAAAGGCAAAAGCAAAAGAGGTTGTATCTTTCAAGACTTTGTATAATGCTAATAAAATCTTTTTTAAATTGAAAAATAAAATAGTCTTCATCTGTTCCTTCAAGGTACCACTAAGTACACCCTTTTACATATAAGCAATTTCAGTACAATGAGAGGAACAAAGTTCTTTAATTTGCAGAATAGCTATTGAGTCAATAACAAAGAGAATTTGCAGATATTTTCAAGTATTTTTAAATCACATAATCTCTAAGCTTATCAGGGGGTGCAGAAATAGTTTGTAAGAAAGCCCACTGTGAGACAATTTTTACTGTATTATTTATTTATGTTTTTTATTATTTCTGTTATATTGTTGTACTAAGACACTGAGTAGTCAGAATAAAAGGAGACTTTTAAGCAACTAAAAAATATTGACTTTGTAAATGTAGTTTGACAATTTAGGTCAAAATCAGGTAAAATACTTTTCAACATACAAGTCAGAATGAGTGATTTGAATGGCTAGTGTGGACTTCCACTTGGAGCATGACTAAGTTTCTCCTAGACTGACACCCAACTACCCCTCTCCCAAATGAGAGAAATATAAACAAAATATAAAATTCAGCTACCTAGGGCAGAGCCTGTGGCTCAGTCGGTAAGGCGCCGGCCCCATATACCGAGGGTGATGGGTTCAAACCCGGCTCCGGCTGAACTGCAACCAAAAAATAGCTGGGCATTGTGGCGGGCGCCTGTAGTCTCAGCTACTCGGGAGGCTGAGGCAAGAGAATCGCTTAAGCCCAGGAGTTGGAGGTTGCTGTGAGCTGTGTGATGCCATGGCACTCTACTGAGGGTGATAGAGTGAGACTCTGTCTCCACAAAAAAAAAAAAAAAAAAAAAAATTCAGCTACCTAAAGGCACTGAAGTGTGAACAAGCAAATAGCTTCTGAAGAAAGTCCACACTTAAAAGGCTTGCATTGTTGTTGTAATTTTTTTGTTTTGTTTTGTTTTTTCCAGCCCAAAGTACCAGAGAACAGAGTTCAGGGCAATGATAACCACTGTTGAGAAGCCAGAGGCATGAAGTTCCAAATTCTTTGTAAAAATCCTGTGCAAATCTTTGACTAAACCCATAACCATGTAATGTGCAGAAAAGAACCCAGGTGAGGATAAGAAAACTGAAGTGACATTTGAGCTTGCTACAAAAGAGAGTTTACAGTGTAAGTCTAAGCAAGTTAATAGTCTAATCAAACAAAAATACCAACACTCTTCAAAATAAATGATCAAAAATAGAGTATGCTCAACCTAACATTTTCAAGGAATGGGATATAATCTATTGTATGAAAAAACAGGAAAATACGGTACCTTCTCAAGAGAAAATACAATCAAGAAATATCAAGCTGGGTATGTTCCAAGTGTTGGATAAACAGACAATAATTTTAAACAACAAACTAGCAAGTGTGATAAGGATGTGCAAGGATGCAAAGGAAAATATGTTTATAATGCATCAAAACATAGGAATTCTCATCAAACAAATAGAAACAATAAAAATGTAAGCCCTAGAATTGTAAAATATCAAGTCAGAAATTTAAAAATTTCTTGAATGATCTTAAAATAGAATGGAGAGGACAGAGGGAAAAGTCAATGAACTTGAAACTAGATGAATGAAAATTATCAACCTGAAAAAGGAGATAATAAATAACTATAGTAGAAACTGGTTAGCTAAACATCAAACCCCTATATGTACACCATGGAATATTATGCAGCCTTAAAGAAAGATGGAGACTTACCTCTTTTCATGTTTACATGGATGGAGCTGGAACATATTCTTAGTAAAGTATCTCAAGAATGGAAGAAAAAGTATCCAGTGTACTCAGCCCTACTATGATACTAATTTATGGCTTTCATATGAAAGCTATAACCCAGTTATAACCTAAGAATATGGGGAAGGGGGAGAGGGAAGGGAGGGAGAGGGGAGGATGAGCAGAGGGAGGGTGATTGGTGGGATTACACCTGCGGTGCATCTTACAAGGGTACATGCGAAACTTAGTAAATGTAGAATATAAATGTCTTAACCCAATAACTAAGAAAATGCCAGGAAGGTTATGTTAACCAGTGTGATGAAAATATGTCAAATGGTCTATAAAACCAGTGTATGGTGCCCCATGATCACATTAATGTACACAGCTATGATTTAATATTAATAAAAAAATAAATATAAATTAAAAAAAAAAACCTTTCTCTTTCCTTTTGAGTTACATGTTGGACCAAATTTTCCAGCTTACACTGCTGTTTCCTATAAACATATGACTAGATTCTGGCTTATGAAATATAGATGGAAATAAGCATTACTATTTACAGTCATGGATGACATGAGGCCTGACAATTAAGTTCTCAAATTCATCCTAGAAAAAGTACTACAAACCTCATTGCTGAATAATATCACTATGGTCCCCTATGAAATAATCTTCTTGGGAAGTTATGCACTGATGCCAGCACCTGGTCTACCCTTCAAAGCAATTCGGAACTCTTCTTCTGGAATGACCATCAGGGTTGTCAGATGCCATACAAAAACACACAATAATGAATGGCACTCAGCAAAACACCACAACACATCCACACAAACACAGCTGTGAGACACTGATATATACCAAGATTATGAAACCTTGGTGAGTTATCTGTACAGTGCTGCCAACATAAGTACATGGTGGCACATTCACATTAAATTGTCAGACCGCATATGACAACTCTAATTATTATTATTAATTAAAAATTTTAATATAGCACTCTACCCAGGGTAACAGCTTGAGACTCTGTCTTAAAAAATTTTTTTCATGTGTTTTATAATTTAAACTTTATTTGCCAAATAAATTTATTTGCTATTAATAATAATCCTTTGAGATAAGTGTGGCAATAGTTAGTTCCACTGTTTTCTGGAATAAAAAAAAGAGGAAGGAAGGATGGAAGGGAAGAAACCAAGAAGAAAAGAAGGAAGGAAATAACAGAAATCTAAATAGCAGACTCAAGATAATGTAGTTTCTATATAAAGCAGACAAAAATCTCATGTAGGTCTGCCCAGTAGCTGCTGAAGGATGACTTTATCCATGGAAATATTTTACCACCTTTTCCCATCTAAAAGTGAAATTCAAACTCCAGCTATATTATAGGCTCTCATTTTTAGAAACTACATATCCTGCAGAAGATAGTTTTTATCAGTTTTCTTTTAAGTATCTGCTTTTACCATGTCAATAAACTAGTTTGAAAAGTTGAAAAATTTAATAGAGAGGGTCTGCAGAGCACCAAGCATCTTGTTGGAATAACTTGTTGCCCAAATTGACAGATTTCAGATGTTCAGTTTGAACTGCACACAAGCTCAGTACCCTTGTGCTGTGACCTTCTCTACATCATCCATTGTCTCCTGAGCAAGCGTACACAAGAGTGATCCTCACATTTTTAGTAGATCTTTTTTTTTTTTTTTTTTTTTTTGCCGGGGCTGAGCTTGAACCGGCCACCTCCGGCATATGGGACCGGCACCCTACTCCTTGAGCCACAGGCGCCGCCCGATCCTCACATTTTTAGATGTGTGGGAATTTTTCATCAACACTGAACCATGTGGTATTGTGTTAAAACCTGTTCATGTGTTTGCTTGTCAAATTGGGAGCGGGCAGCGGAGAGGGGTTAGAAATGTTGTTTTATTGTTTTATTTTATAGTAAGAAGGCATATAACCTTGCTGAGAGGGTGACAAATTCAGTTATAGTCAACCAGCACTTGACAGGTTTTATCAGAAAACCAAACAAGGGAAGAGTATGTATGCCTGCTACCAGCTATCGCAGTATTGAACAATGAATGTTTGATGAAGTTGGCCCGCAAATATACACATCTCCGTGGAAGTCAGCTTTAAGTAGCAACTAGCTGACAAAATTAACAAGAAAAGGCCTTGGCAAAGGGTATCAAAGAAAAGAAAACAAGAGGGAAAAAAAGAAGAGACCAAAAACCTCCCAGTTCCTTTATTTGTTTAGGTGTATATTGAAAGAGCCTCTACGCAAGGTAGAATTCAAAATGCAATTGTAGTTTTTTTAAGATGAATGCATGGTTTTCATCTCAGCCTAGATTGAAAATACAGTTTGGATAATTGTCAGATTTTCCAAATTAGTTGTCCTGTGAAAAGTAGAGGCTTGTTGGTTAGAAATTTAAGGGTTCTGAGGGCCTCTGAAACAGCCCCCCCAGCTTCTTGCTGATGGGACATAAAACAGAAGCAGACAGTGACACACAGATAAAGGGACTCACTCAATTGCCCCACATTACACAGGCCAGCCCCAGATTTAGTTATCTGATTCAAAATCATTTTTTCCTGAAGCAGAATTAAAACAGCAGAATTTTGTTTTTATAGGTTTTAGCTCATCGAATGATAACATCTAGTATTTAATGGTGAATAAAGTGGTGTTATAAATTACACGTTCTCTCAATTTCAAAAGCCCACAGATATTATCTGTTGAGTTTTTTTACTTCTTATCTTTAGCTAAAGATTCCTTTTTCTTGCCCCAAATCCTCTGCTCCAAAATCAAAACTCAGTTGCATTTCCCATTTTTAAAGGAAAATGCTATATAATTATTTTAAATTATATAATACATTTAATTTTTCTCAAAATTCGTGAAAGTACAGTAAACCTTAACCTAATGTCATTGATAGATTCTTGGAAACTGTGACGTTAAGTGATACAATTCATAGGAAGTCCTCAAATAAGATGGTTTCATTCAACTTCCTTTGATGTAGCATTAATGAAGGGAAAAAATTGTTTTTGTTATATATTGTTTCACTTAAAGTCATAATTTTCAATGACCTATCATTGACAATATTAGGTGAGGACTTCAAATTATAGGAGGAGCAAGTATGAAAATGATATTTCAAGTCGTTCAAAAAAAAAAATGCTTTTACCATCTTCCATCATCCCCTCCAGTGATTCTGTTGTATATTTGTGATACCTCTATTACCAAGCCAAAATTTTCAGCCTGGCCTTTGTTACTTTTATATATTAAATCGTGAGTTTCCTGACTACAAGGATCTGATGTCATTTAACTTTGATTTTTCCCCAGTCCAACTCCAGCCATTGCTCATAGCAGGTCTTGGTGAGTGATGATGGAATTGACTGTAAACCCACATGTGTTTAAGACACTCAGTGCAACTAGTCTATGGCCATTCCAGAAGGAGATCTGCAGCTCCCATATTATTACTCTAACAACAGTCCCTTAGCTTATCCTTGCTTAAGCAGAAGGACAAATCTGCTAACTGTGGAAGAAAGACATAAAAGATTATACTCCACACACAGTCTATTCAGCCTACAGAAGTAAATAGAAAACTTGGAAAAGAAATTCTATATTCATACCCACAGATAAAGCTTTCACTAAAATGTAATAGGCCATAATTAAATCATCAACACAATAATCAATATTCATATGTGCATTTTCCTTGAATTTTGAGTCTGTTTTTACATTTTTTAGCTCAAATGATAACATCTAATATTTTATGGTGAATAGTGTTATAAATATAAATCACATGCCTGTTAACCTGAAAAAGCCACAAATGTTATCTATTGGGGTTTTTCATTTCTTTTTTTTTTTTCATTTCTTATCTCTGCCTTTCCAAATTTTTCCAATCCATACTGAGTTAAAGAATTTTTAAGATTTTTTTTAATCTGTTTCATTATTTATCTATTTCTAGGGTGGTAAATGTGGTTTAGTCTTGACAATAGAGATACAGAGATGAAAAATTCCTATGATGGATTCTGTAAGTAAGAACTGTCTTAAGACAAAATTGTTCTTCACACCCACCACATAGATATAAGTCCCCATATGCACCTGAAAGGGCAAGAGTTGACTGGAATTTGATACTTTGCTATTAAAAATATGATGGAGGAAGAGATTGGGGAAACTGACAGCACTTCTGGAAGGAAATGGTAAGGACGCAATTCCATGAAGAGAAAAATGGCAAAAACAAAGTCTCTGGAGATCAGTGAAAAGAATCAGATGCAAGGTTTAACCTTAATGATTGCTCTTGTGTGGACATTAAACTGACCGTGGGCCCTCCTCTTTCTCTTTGAGGATAAGAGAAGAGCTGCTAAGAAATCTGACATCTATCTTTAGTGCAAGGACTGAGACAAGACTGATTCAGATATCAATAGCAAACTTAGGGTGTGAGGTCCCAGCGAGAGGCCTCTTTCTTCATTCTTAAGACTTGGCTGGAGGTAACGGCTGTTAGCAATGTGAAGCCACGCGTGTCTGTGCATGAATGTGCTTGGTAGCCTCCTCGCATTAGGGGTGATACTCGGCCCTGGGAACATTGAAGCTGCACCAGCTGTCCTCTTCAGTCCTCACAGAGTCCCCAGTGGACCTTATATGTGCAGATCCTTCCCACAAGAATCAGGCCCGAGCCATGGTTTAGCCTAAAATGTTTTCCCAGGGACTAACCTCTCTACCCTTCCTTCCCATGGGCTTCTGTATGAGACTCTTCTCCTGTGGCCAAAATAAGATAAAGGGAAAAAAATCTCCTCCAACAAAAAAAGCAAACTTAGGGGCCGGTTCAGGTAGCTAGCTCACTGTAGTCCTCTAGAACAAAAAGGCAGAGGAGGAGGAACAAGATAAGGAGAAAGAGGAGGAGAAATAGGAAGAGGAGAAGCAAAAGGAGGAATAGTAGTACTTAGAAAAAAGCTGGAATAAATGGCTGAATGTAGTTACGCTAATTATGGGGATGTGCATCCTTTAATACAGAGATACCCAAACCATTGTAAAAATGGAAGAAAACAGGATTTTAATCTTGATCTTCATCTCTTGTTTCATGGATGTCTGTAGCCATAATACAAATTCATGCCACACTTCTGCAAGCTGGATATGTTGTTCACATGTAGCAAAGCTTCTCAGAAATCTCCGTGTTGAACCAGAGATTCAATTACACATGCCACTCACTTCTGCCCCAGAGCTTTGCCCTTGATGAGGAAAATCTTAGCTCTATGTAATATTATCAGTGTTGTTAGAATGCATTTGAAGTCAGTAAGGAGAACTGAGCTATAGTGACGTAAAGTGAGTTTCTCAAAATTTAATAAAGAATCAGTGCCTGAAGAAGCTGATTCATATTTGTGACATAAAGTTGGCATTCATTTTAAAGAATTTATTGATTCCATGCATAAGGTGTGCAAGAAGTGTTTCATCAATGTAAGTATAAAGATATATGTATATGTATATATGCATATATATATTCATTCTACTTTTCTTCTTGAGCACTGGAACAAGGGTCATTGGGGAAATCTGTCTGAATTTTGCAGTGCATTGGCTGAGAAATCATTTAGGTGAATTTATTTCCTGTACTCTGAGTATGTGTATGCATAAACACAAGCACACATACACTATTGAGAGCACATACAGAGTTCATGCAATTATGACAGAGCATATAACCTAATAATCATATAAAGGTTGGATTATTAATAAAACACCCAAAAATGGTGGCCATAAAAATTACTTGGATGGAACTGACTAACCTGATAGAGAAGCCCAAAGAACTGCCTTGAAGGATTCATGTATGTTAACTGCTATTACATCCTGTGTGGTAAGAGAGGAAGTTGACTCCTCAGTAATAGATTTTAAAAGCATCAAGAAAGGCCACTACCCCCAAAGGCCTACTTCGATTAGCACCTCATCTGAAATTCTACCACCAGAAATCTATCTTTTGTAAGACCAGAAGGAACTAAGAAGTCATTTTTCTGATTGGCAAGCACAGTATGTGTGACTTATTTTTCTCTATATACTTTTCTTAATTTTCAGATTCCCTTTATTAATTTAGCTAGTTTAGAAACAGTATTTAATGTAAATGGTTCTTGAATAGAGTACCTATGTCAAACAACTCTGTAGTTCCAGGAATCCCTGGTACAGTGAGAAACACACAGTTGACACATAATAAGTATGTTTGTTAGACAGAAATATCTATTTCTCTGGTTTGGGGTATTATCTCTGGATAAATTACCTTAAGGTAATGACACATTTTCAGCAGTTCTCACACTTTGGTAGAGGACTAGGTCATCTTGTTCTCAAACCTACTGACAGGCATTTTATGTATTTGCATTTTCAAGGTGAACACAGGGCCCTGCAGGAGCTGCCAAGAAGAAGCTGGGGCAGGACAGAACTACAAAGAGAACACTGACAGTATCAGAATGTTGTCCACAGTATGAAAATAGCCACAAAAGGGTAGTGCTTGTGGTTCAAAGGAGTATGGCGCCGGCCCCATATGCCAGAGGTGGTGTGTTCAAACCCAGCCCCAGCCAAAAACTGCAAAAAGAAAGAAAGAAAGAAAAGAAAACAGCCACAAAAGATGAGAAAGTGGTTCTCAAGCCACATTACACTGAGACACGGGATTCTACCAGCGTATCAGGGACCAGAGGGAAGGGGATGGGACAGGCATTTCTAGAGGGTAGAGTCCCATGCCCCCAGCTGTGGTTCAATTAAAACAGTTCACTTTTGATCAACTAATACTGATACTTCACACATTTCACTTGAAGGAAGGATTCCACTGCTGATAGGAAAAATAAGAAAGAAACAAAATGATATTTTGTTGGTTTCTAGTCCTAGCCCTAGAGGAAATTTCCATTCCTAAATGCAAATCATTCAAAAGACCAAAGAGGGGAAAGGGTTTTCTACTTTGTGAACTGATAACAGAAAAATCTCTGCTGCTTTATTCAAGTTGAGAGGAAGGAATGGTTTATAAACATTGGTTTTTCAGTCCATCAGGACGCCAGGCCCCTGCGTTGCCAAGAGACACCTCCAGTGAAATGAAATAAGATGATTGTGTTTACATTAACATCCCCATTTGATTTACTGTTAGATTAAGTCAAAGGAGAGGGGGCAGATCGGAATCGACCTGCCCAGCTTTATTGGAGAGAAGGCCTAGCACAGACAGAAGCCACACACATGGTCCCCAACAAAGACAGAGGGCAAAGCAGTCATTTTACTTCTTCAATTCCCCGCTCATCATTCAGCTACCTCCACAGCTCTAGGGCCCCTTTGCAACCCCACCATTAAAATCTGATTTGACATAAGAGGCTGATGAACCTCCTCGGTAAGTGTAAAGGTAATCGAGAAAGTGGCGTCAAGCAATGAAAACACTATACGTTTGAGGTCCAAAAAGGATGGGATCAGAAGAAATGAGTTTATGGTCACAGGAAATTGAACAAGGAGTCCCATTTGTCATGAAGCTGCCACATATTAACTTTATCTGTGATACATGTATCAACTTTTATGTAGAGAAAACAAAAGTAAGAGTGTGGTAGCCAAATGCCTTAAAGAGTATAAGGATGGTGTTTTTAACTGTCTGCTCAATCCCCCTCCTTTTGCAGAAAAGGTCAGAGGAGGTGTCTGCAAACAGAAATATTATGGATAGATAGATAGTTTAAGGAGGACGTGCTTAACACAGTGCAATGTGTGACAGACACGTGGATGAATTGCAACTGTTGTGTGGTGGGGAGGATTGTGGGTAGTGAAGTTTCTTCTTATCAGAAGAGTGAAAACATCAACATTTATAAATAGTTAATTTGTTATGAATTAGATAAAATTCAAAGTCATCCCTGTAGTAACATCAATCTTCCTCACCCTCATCTGAACTTTCTGGAATGAAATTGAAATAGGTAGCCATACGTGGGAGCAGTAAGTCACTGAAAATACCACCCTTAGCTATGCAAGAACCTTTGTGAGAAGATATTTGAAATGAAATGTCATGCTAGTGAGTTTTGATTTATTTCTCTGAACTTTCTATCAAATCTTGATATGAGAATATGTTATACTTATAAACATCTCATGTGTCATAGTTGAAAAACACAAAACCTATGGTAAACAGGACAATATATTTCCTTCAATTTTATCATGTCAGTCCCTGACCTGACGCTTAAAAGCATTTTAAGGGGTTAAGAAGTATAAAACACTCAGCACAGTGCTTAGTGCCTCGTCCATTATTAACATTTGTTGTGGTTGTAGATGTTGTTGTGTCCTTAATAAGATTGGGTCCCAAGTTTGGAAGGTCTTGATAAGTTTTGTTTTATTTCAAGATTTGCTGTGATATGTTGTAAAGAAACACCATTGTACTCTGCAATATCTGCTTTAAAAGCACTAAAAGGAAATAAACCAGAATCAGGAGGAAATTATTAAGGAACGTACTGCCCGATTCTAAAGCAGTCTGCCACTGATCCCGATCTTTCCTCCATTATGGTCATCTTTCTTATCTAATAGCACTTGTAATTCCACCCTTTTTTATTCTTTTCTTCTCAATTTACTTCAGCAAACATCTGTTGAGACTTACAATAAGTTGTGATTTCTTACCTAACTTTTTTCTTTCACCCTCTTTTGAAAACCTTGTTCTTTTGCATGTTATGCCATTCATCAGTAGCATCCCCTTCTTCTCTTCTTTCCTCTCCTGTCATCTATAAAATCATGGTCACTTCCTACATTTAGTTAAGACTTGAACTCACCATTTTCCTCTCCAGCTCCATAACTGCTGTCAATACCCAGTGTGCCTTCAGTTTCTCTAGGGACAATCACTTCACAACATGGCATCTGAATTCTTTCTTGACTTCTTTCAAATTCGTCCTCTGACTTCCTACTTCAGCCACCATCCATAACCACACTTTGTACCTTCTCATTATCAAGGGTGAGTGATATCTCACTCATCATGGATATTTAGACCTCTACTAAGATTTGCAACATTTGGACTATTTCTCTGTCTCTATCATTTCTCCCTCTCAGCATGTCAACCCCTCTGCAGCCAAACCTCCATGGTCCATTCCCTCAATGAAACTCTTCCAAACTGTCCAAATACCCCAGACTTCAAGTTCATACAATACATATGAAAGAAAAAAATATCTATCCTTAAATCATTTAAAAATCCTCTGCTTCCATCAATGACACAAGCACAAGGCTAGTGTCATAGTAGATTTGTGGTCTTTAACCTCACGTTAATACTCATGGGTGCCTAGAAATCTTCCGTGTCTTTCAGTTGATCAGTATTCTATTTTCCAAAGTTGCCATTTTAAATTTCCTTCCATTCTTATATTCTCACTGCCTCTTCATTCTCACACAAGACTTCGCCTCCTGCCTCACCAAAGAGAAGAGAAAATTTCAAGTGAAAATTTCCTCAGCTGCCTATCACCCTCCATCTCTGGGCATACTGCACCTGTTCTCAGTTTTCCTCTTCACCTCTTAGACATGTCCCTCATTCTACCCAAAGCTAATCTTTTTATCTGTGCCTTAGAACCCAAGCATTCCTTCCTAGGAAACTTGCTCCATCAGTTACATTCTAGTGCAGGGAGGCATAGCTGTTAAGCCCAAGGGCTCTAGAAGGAGATTGTTTGTGTTCAGATCTCAGCTCTACCCCTTACTATCAATGTGGTCTTGGGCATGTGGTAGAATATATATGTTTCTCACTTTTCTCACCTAGAAAAGAGGAAAAGTGATAACAGTCTCTATATCAAAGTTGACTTGTGTGGATTAAGTAAATTAATACATAGAAAATATTTAGAAAGGTATCTGACAATCTATGTTAACTTCTATGATTACTTGAGTTTTTTGATCAATAGTTGTGGTAGTCAAATCTTTCTCATCATAAAAGAAGAACTTCCAGAAAACAATTTTGAAAAACAGAGACACAGTCTAACTTTTAAATGTAGGTAGAAGATGTGAAGAGGCACTTTACAAAAGAGTATATCTACATGGCTAACAAGCATCTACAAAGGTGTTCTACATCATTAGTCACCAGGGACATGTAAGTAAATCTATGATGTGATATCGCCACGTACCTGCCAGAAGAGCCAAAAGTAGTTGGAAGAAGACAATGCAAATGTTGGTGAGGATGTGGAGAAAGTGAAACTTTCATACATTGTTGGTGGGAGTTAAAAATTTGAACAACCACTTGGAAAGTCTGTTGGCTGCATTCACTAAAGCTGAATACTCTCACATCTTTTTTCCCAGCAACAGCACTCCTACCTATATGTGCAGAATATACCAGGAGGAACAAATAATAATTTGCAGGGCAGCATTATTTTTAATAGCAAATAAAGTGGAAACAACCCAAATGTCAACCAATAACAGATGTGATAAATAAATGTGATATAATTGTAAAATGAAACACTGGACAACAAAGAAAAAGAACAAACTACAGTTATACCCAGCAACATGGATGAATCTCAAAGATACAACATTGAGACAAAATACCAGAAACAGAAAGTACATGCTATATGAGATCAGATAATTAAGTTCACAAATTCAGTCCTAGAAAAAGTACCGTATACCTCATTGCTGAATATCACTATGGTCACCCCATAGAGATATTTGAAGTACTCCCCTTGGGAAACTATGTACCAATGCCAGTGCCTAGTCCACCCTTCAAAGTAATTTGGAACTCTTTTTCTCGAATGGAGACATCAGAAATGTCATCATATGAGGTCAATTTAAGTTTGTGAATTCATCCAAGAAAAAGTGCTATATATCTCATTGCTGAATATCACTACAGTCACCACATGGCCAAGGGAAGTACTTTGAAGGTGACCATAGTGATATGTGTATTCAGCAAAGAGGTATGTAGCACTTGTTCTGGGATGAGTTTACAAACTTAATTGTCAGATCTTGTATAACTCCATTAAAGCAAGATTCAAAAGCAGGCAAACTAATTTATGGTGATGGAGGGTTCTACCTTTGCCAACTGGGAGTGACTGGCAGAGAGCATGAGAGAGGCCACCAGACTAAACTTCCATGTCTTAGTCTGGAGAACAGTTACATCATGAAAATGCATCATCCACCTGTGCATTTACTGCATTTATGATTTATTATACATTAATAAAAGGTATAACCAAAAAAAAGTTAACTCCTTCCACAACATCACCATCCTGACAAGATAATTACAAAGTCTTTGTTGCCAAATCCAGAGGACTCACATCATTCTTTGTTATTACTTGATTTTTCAAAACTGTTTTATTTCTTTCTTGTATGCATTTATGTTTTTGTATTTTTTATTTCAATAGTTTTAGGGGGATTCAAGAAGGGTTTTGATACATGAATGAATTGAATAATGAAATTAGTCCTTTTAGTGTAGTCATAATGCAAAAAGTATACATTATACCCAATAGGTAATTTTTTCTCCCTCTCCCCAGTCCCACCCTCACTGTTCTGAGCCTACAAAGTCTATTATAACACTCTGTATAACCATGAATATCCATTGCTTAGCTCCCACTTAGAAGTGAGTACATATGGTGTTTGTTTTTCCATTCCTAAAATACTTCACTTAGGATAAGGGCTTCCAGTTCCACCCAAGTTGCTACAAAGACATTATTTCATGCTATTTTATGCCTGAGTAGTATTCCATGGTGTGTGTATGTGTGCATGTGTATCTCACATTTTCATCATTTCATTGTCAGTTGATGGACACATGGTTGATTATTCATCTTTGTAATTATGAATTGTGCTACAATAAATGTAAAAGTTCATGTATTTTTTGATATAATGATTTCTTCTCCTTTGGGTAGACACCTAGTAGTGGGAATGCTGGATTGACTGGTACATCTACTTTCAGTTCTTTAAGGAATTCCCACATTGTTTTCCACAAAGGTGGTATTAATTTACATTCCTACATCAGTGAATAAGGGTTCCCTTTTTACCACATTACACCGACATCTATTGCTTTGTGAATTTTTAATAATGACCATTCCAACAAGGGTAAGGTGGTCTCTCATTGTGGTTTTAATTTGCATTTCCCTGATGATTAGTGATAGTGAGCATTTTTTCATATGTTGTCATCCATGTGTATATTTTCTTTTTTAAGAAATGTCTATTCTTTGCCCACTTTTTTTTTTTTTTTGCAGTTTTTGGCCAGGACTGGGTTTGAACCCTCCACCTCAGGCACATGGGGCCGGCACCCTACTTCTTTGAGCCAGTCACAGGTGCCGCCCTACTTAGCCTACTTTTTAATGGAGTAACTTTTTTTCTCAATGATTTGTTTGATTTCTTCCTAGATATTAATTCTTTGTCATATATCCAATTTGCAAATATTGTCTCCTTTTTTCTAGGTTCTTAGTTTATTCTGTTGGTTATGTCTTCAGCTGTGCAAAAACTTTTTAGCTTAATTACGTCCCATTTATTTTGTTGTTGTTGTCATATTTGCTTTGGGGGTCTTAGTCATAAATTCGTTGCCAAGGCCAATGTCCACAATAGTTTTGTCTAAGATTTTTTTTTCTTGAATTTATATAATATCATGTCTAACATTTAAGTTTTTAATCCATCTTGAGTTAATTTTTGTGTGTGGCTTAGAGATAGGGATTGTTTTATTCTTTTGCATGTGGCTCTCCAATTTTCCCACTACCATTTTTTCAGTAGGGTACCCTTTCCCCAGTGAAAATTTTTGTCTACTTTGTTGAAGATTAGTTGGTTGTAGTTGTGTGATTTTATTTTTGAATTCTCTATTCTGTTCCCCTGATCCAGGTGTCTACTTTTTTACCAGCACCAGACTATTTTGATTACTACTACAGTCTTGTAGTACAAAGTGAAGTTAAATAAAGTGATGCCTCTAGATTGGTTCTTTTTGCTTAGGATTGCTTTGGCTATTAAAGCTCTTTTTTAATTCCATATAAAATTTAAGACTATTTTATCTAATTATGTGAAAAGTGATTTTGGTATTTTTATGGAAATTGCATTGAATCTGTAAATCACTTTGTATATGAAGGACACTTTAACAGTATTTATTTTTCCAATATACACATATGAGTATGGGATGTTTTTTCATCTGTTTCTGTCATCAATAATTTTCTTCATCAGAGATCAAGAATGGCAGAAATCTTTTGTCACCTTGGTTAGGTATATTCCTAGGTAATTCTTTTTTCTTTTTTTGCAGCTATTGTAAATAATACTAAGTTATTGATTTGATTCTCAGCTTGACTGTTATTAGCGTATAGAAATGCTACTGATCTGTATACAAATTAATTTTGTAGCCTGAGACTTTACCGAATTTACTAATCTAGAAGCCTTTGGAAGAGTCATTAGGATTTTTTAGGTATAAGATCACGTAACTGGCAAACAGGGAAAGTTTGACCTCTACTTTTATGATTTGGAAGCCCCTTCTTTCTTTCTCTTGCCTAATTGCTGTAACTAAGACTACCAGTACTATGTTGAATAGAAGTGGTGAAAGTAAGCATCCTTGTCTTGTTCCAGTTCTTAGGGGGAATGCTTTCAACTTCAACCCATTTAAGATGATGTTGAGTGTGAGTTTGTTGTACACATATTTAGCTTTTTTTATTTTGAGGTGTGTTCCTTCTATGCCTAGTTTTAAGGGTTTTTATCATGTTGGGGTGCTTAATTTTATCAAATGTTTTTTCTTCATCTATTGCAATAATCATATTTTTTTTTAATTCCTTTTATACGGTGAATTCCATTTATTGATTTCTATGTATTGAACCAACCTTGCAAACCTGGGATGAAGCCCACTTTATCATGGTGAAGTATTGTTTATTATGTGCCATTGGATTGTGTTTCTTAGCATTTTATGGAGGCGTTTTGCATCTATGCTCATGAGGGAGAGTCTTTAGTTTTCTTCTTTTGTTGTGTCCTTTCCTGGCTTTGATATCAGAGTTATAATGGCATATAGAATGAGTCAGGAAGGATTCTCTCCTTCTCAATGTCATGGAATAATAGTTTTAGTAGGATAGATACCAGTTGCTTTTTGTAGGTCTGGTAGAAATTAGTTGCGAATTTATCTAGTTCTGAAATTTTGTTGGGAGAGTATTTTATTACTGATTTAATCTCACTACTCACTATAGGTTTATTCAGGATTTCTCATTCTTCTTAATTAAAGCTTGGGAAGTGTGTGTCTCTGAAACTTTATTAATTTTCTTTAGATTTTCTAGTTTGTGTATATAGAGGTTTCCACAGCACTCTACAATGATATTTTGTATTTCTTTTGTAGGCATTTAGTGCTATACACATTCCTCTTGGCATTGCATTTGCTGTATCACAGAGATGTCAGTAGTTTGTATAGACATTGCCATTTAATTCAAAAAAATTTTGATTTTCAAGTAAGGCAGGAGGATCGTGTGAACTGAAGAGTTGGAGGTTGCTGTGAGCTATAATGCTGTCACAGCACTCTACCCAGGGCAACAGCTTGAGATGCTGTCTCAAAAGAAAAATAATTTTTTTTCATCTGATTTGTTACTGACCCAAAGATCACTCAGCAGCACATTGCTCAATTTCCCATATTTGTATATTCTTGAGAGTCCCTTTTAAAATTAATTTCTAGTTTTATTCCATTGTGTTATGAGAAAATATATGGTATGATTTCATGGGTTTTTTTAATTTTCTGAGACTTCTTTTCTGGCTTAATATGTGTTCTATCTTGGAAAATACCCATGTGCTGATGAGAGGAATGTATATTCTGCAGTTTGGGGTTAGAACAGTCTGTAAATGTCTATTAGGTCCATTTGTTCTAGAGTCCTGTTTAAGTCCAGTGTTTCTTTATGATTTTCTGCCTCAATAATCTGTTTAGTTCTGTCAGTGAAATGTTGGATTCCAGTATTATTAAGTTGCTATTTATTTCATTTCTTAGGTCCAGTAATATTTGTTGTATGAATCTAGGATTTCCAGAGTTACGTGCATATGTATTTAGCACTGTTACATATTCTTATTTTATAAGACTATAATGACCACCTTTTTCTTTTCTTAATGCTGTTCATTTAGTCTGTTTTGTCTCATATCAGAATAGCTACTCCTGCTTGCCTTTGGTTTCCATTTTCAACCACTTTACCTTGAGTCTGTGTCTTTATAACTTAAATGAGTTTCTTGGAGACAATACATATTTGGGTTTTTTTTAAATCCATTCCGTCAGTCTATATCTTTTTTTTTTTTTGTAGAGACAGAGTCTCACTTTATGGCCCTTGGTAGAGTGCCTGGTATCACACAGCTCACAGCAACCTCCAACTCCTGGGCTTAAGGGATTCTCTTGCCTCAGCCTCCCAAGTAGCTGGGACTACAGGCACCTGCCACAATGCCCGGCAATTTTTTGGTTTGCAGTTCAGCCGGGGCCGAGTTTGAACCCGCCACCCTCGGTATATGGGGCTGGCACCCTACCAACTGAGCCACAGGTGCCGCTCAATATATCTTTTAAGTAAAGTATTTAGACTATGCACACTCAGTGCTGTTAGTGATAAGTGAGATAGTGTTCTAGTCATCATGTTGATTGCCACCTAGTTGCTGGGTATTTTCCCTTGTGTTACTGTTTTACAGAGCTGTGAGTTTTTATTTTCAAGTGTTTTTTTTTTTTTTTTACACTGGTGAAGATTTTTCTTTTTGGTGTTTAGAGAACTTTTTAGCATTGCTTGTAGGGCAGGTCTAGTGATGACAAATTCCTTTAGTGTTTGCTTGTCTGGGAAAGACTTTCTTTCACCTTCATTTATAAAATTTACTCTTTCATGAAACAAAATTCTTGACTGACAGAGATTCTGTTTAAGGAAATTAAAGATAGGACCCTATTCCTTCTGGCTATTAAAGGGTCTATTGCAAAGTTTGCTCTTGTCTGATGGGTTTTCATTATAGGTTACTTGATTCTTTTGTCTCATAGCTTATAGAATGTTCTCTTTCACTTTGACTTTGGCCAGACTGATGACTATGTGCCTTCAAGATGTCCTGTTTGCAATGAATATTCTAAATTTCTTTGACCTTTTTGTATATAGATGTCTAAATCTCTAGCAAGACCAGGGAAATTTACCTTCATTATTCCCTCAAATAGGTTTTCCATGTATTTTCTTTGTTCTTCTCCCTTGGGGATACCTCTGATTCTTAGTTTGGGCATTTTACATAATACTATATTTCTTAGTGATTTAATTCATTTCTCTTGATTCTTTTTTCTTCACTTTTGACTGGATTAATTCAAATCCTTGCCTTCAAGTTCTGAAATTCTTTCTTCTGCAGTTTAGTGTATTTTTAAGACTTTGTACTATATTTTGAAACTCCCTAAGTAACTCATTTCCAGAAGTTTTATTATTTACTTTTTAAATATCTATTCTTTAGTAAAAATTCTTTAGACATTTTTTCTTTCATGTACTGAATTTTTCTTTTTACTTTCTTTATGTTTCAACTTTTCTATCAATCTCATTGAGCTTGCTTGTAATCATACTTTTTTCTTCACAATCATTAAGTCATATTAGCAGCCCATATTTTGAATTATGTATCTGACATTTCAGTAATTTCATTTTGATTAGAGTTCACTGCTGGAGAGCTGGTGTGATCCTTTGTGCAGGTATGTACCCACTATGCTATTGCTGGCATTTTGAGTCATTTGGACCTTGGACCTCTGGGAGGATATTCAGGTGCCAATTGAATTGGTGTAGGTTAAGTAATCTCCAGTGTCCAGACCTCTGGATGGTGTGCTTGAGGCCTGGGAAACCAGACCAATAGTGGGCTGGAAAACTTGCTCACATTCCTCCCTAAGTTCTAGAGCTGGCTGTGGTAATGAAAGGAGTGGGTGATCTTCTGCTTCAGAGGGATGTCTAGACATTAAAAGGGGGATGCAATGTGAACCTGATGGGAGGGGAAGGCTCCTCTTGAAGAAGGCAGCTGTGGGACACACAAGCTGCTCACCCCTTCCTCTCTCAACAATGACAGTGGTCTCTATCCTCCATGGAAATAAAAGTACCCATATTCCCAGCTCTCACTATGACTCCACTGCAGCTGAGATGGTGGAGGCTGGCTGTGGGCCTTGGCTGAAATGTTCTAGCATGAAAGGTGTCGCTGTGCGAGGGTCTTACTACATGGAAAGTCAGCTCCTGAAAAAAGAGACAAACAGCTCACAGAGAAGACTGATAGCCCCACCTGCTGCAGGAGGTGTTAGCTTTATCTTTGTCCACACAGAAGCATATGCTGTGGCCTTTTAGAGGAAAAGGAATGGGTTCCAAGCTCTATGGAATCCTGGGTATATCAGGCCCTCTATCTGAAGTGGGGCAGCCACTCCCAGGACCCTGGCTTAATGGTCTCCTATGGAACTCTCAACTGCCCCATGTGGATACAACCATGGCCAACTCTCTTGGAAGCAGTGGGAGGGTCAGAGATAAAGGAGAAGAAGGCTCAAATGGTGTGGATCTAGTACTCTAATCTCCTTCTCCTAGGGGAACTCCTTTCACCTGGAAGTGGTCTGCCCTAAATGTACAAGCTCCAGGAGCCCCTAAGTTCTCCTGGAACCCAAAAGGTTCTCAAAACTATTGTAGTCTGAAGGTGTCTTGGGGATATTGGCTGTGGATTGCTAGAGATTGTAGAGATCTAGGGACTGATATTTTCCTGTTGAGACAGCTGCAAAAACACTACCTGTCCATGGGGAGAAGAAAATACACTCCACTCTTTGTGCAGAACCCAAGTGTAGTTAGCAGAGTACTTTTGAGGGTATATCCCCCTCCATGCAAGCCTACAAATGGCCATTCTGCAGTTCACCTACCCCAAGAGGTCATACTTAGAAGCACATCTGGCTACGTTCATAGCATTGGGTAGTTGAAGGAGGGGAGGTCCCCATCTCCACATCCTTTCTGGGGCTGCTGAGTTTTCAACCACTAAAATAGCACTTTGGGCCTATGACCCAGCTTTAAACTCCCCAAATGGCTCTTTGGGCCTCTTCCAGGTAAACAGCATGGGCAGGATGCTGAGTAGAGTACTGTCTGCTCATCTCTTGTTCTCACTGATGCTGCAGGGCAGTGGAAATTATCATAGGATAAGTAGGGGTGCTTGGGTTCCGTTGCCCCTCTTCAGCTGGGCAGGTGGACTATATTATACTCTCAATAACTCCCTTTCAAAGCCTACTACACCTTGCTCGATTCCATTCTTTCTCCTTAAACTGCTTGATGACTAAAATATCCTGAGATCTAAATTAAAATGTCACTTCTTCCAGAAGCCTTTCTTAATCACCACTACCATACACAGGTGCCTTAGACCCATCCTTCATGTTCATCTTAAACCTTTTGCTTATCTTTAGCAAAGTATAAATTATGCTGCATGGTAATCTCCTGCTCACTTCCTTTAAATAATTGTATAAGTGCTAGTAGAACCATAAGACCCCTCTCCCAATACATTTAAGCCCAAGTGTTTTGTCCTCTGTGTGGTTATCAGGAAAATGTGGGGAAGGTTCCCTACAGTCATGGGACTGGATAACAACTCATCACTCATATGCCTTACACGGGATTTCAAAGAAGTGTTCATGGGTCCTACTCTTCTTCAAATTGTAGTGTCTTTATCCTCATCACTGCCATTAGTCCTCTATGTGGTCTGCTTTTGATATCCAACCACTGATATCCTCATGGTTCAATGATCAAGGATCACCTAAAGCAGAGGGTCCTCCTTGTAACGTATTAACAGGTCAATACCAGCCTAACACCACATCACAAAGCCTACATCATTCACCTACTTCATTTCACCACATAGGCATTTTATCATCTCATATTAGCACAAGAAAAAGGATGAGTACAGTACAATAAGACATTTTAAGAGAGAGAGACCACATCTGTGGAACTTTTACTGCAATATATTAATAGTTCTATTTTATTAGTAGTTATTGTTTTGATCTCTTGCTGTGCCTAATCTATAAATTAAACTTTCTCATAGGTATACATGTATAGAAAAAAAGATAGTATATATAGGATTTGCTACTATCCAAGTTTTCAGGTATCCTCTAAGAGTGTGAGAACATATATACTATGGGAATAACATCAACCTCATGGCTCATTGTGAGGATTACATGAGGTAGTGGTAACTAAATGCTCAACATTGTGTTTTTTGTTATTATTCATACTATACATCTTTTCTTTCCAAGGTTTTATTTGACGTTTATTTTAACCAAAGATTACTAAGATAAAATCTTCAAGGAGAAGGCCCCATACAGACTGACTACTGAAATTGCCCTGCACAGAAAAGAACGCTACTTTGATGGGGACTAGCTCATCATTTTTGCAAGGACTAATGTGTGCAATCTTCCTTCAGGCTCTGGCTCCACACCTACCAAGAGGTGTGGAAGAAGATATGAATTTGGCTGAGCCCGAACAAAATTTGAGGATGCTTCATGGCATTTAATTACTTCAGTGCATGTCAGAACTTGCATGGTCATGAGGTAGAAAAGAAAACTAATGTTGAGAGACAATCTAGCAGACATATTATTTTATTCTGTTCATCATTAAAAGATAGAGTAGTTAAGTCTTTCTGACATTACAGAAAGTCTTGTTATCAAATGCTCAGAAGCAGCTGATCTTAGAAGTAGATTATAAAACCACCTTTCATAATTTCCAAGATGTTTCTACTATTCTCCAATTCTGTTGGTTTAGTTTGGTTTTTGGTCTCTACTGAAATCTAAATGTCCATTGGGAATAAATATTGTGAGCTATTATCAGACACCTTTACCTTAGGATTGATGAATGTTAAATTCTTTCCCACATATATGTTTTAATAAATCAGGCAAAGCAGAGGAAGCACCAGCTCAATAAATTAGTGAAAGTGAAAAGACAAAAAAGCCACTCAAAGAAAAAAGAATTTAAACCCAGGAGACTTTATCACTATACCTAACAGCACCTCTACCTACAGACCACAAAATAGAACACTTCTTTCTTTCTTTTTTTTTTTTTTTAAAGACAGAGTCTCACTTTATAATCCTTGGTAGAGTGCTGTGGCATCACAGCTCACAGCCGCCTCCAACTCCTGGACTTAGGTGATTCTCTTGCCTCAGCCTCCCGAGTAGCTAGGACTACAGGTCCCCACCACAATGCCCGGCTATTCTTTTGTTGCAGTTTGGCCTGGGTTGGGTTCGAACCCTCCACCCTCAGTATATGGGGCCAGTACCCTACTCACTGAGCCACAGGTGCTGCCCAATAGAACACTTCTTAATAAATGTGCCATGCTTAATCTCAGCCCAAAAGTGTGTTACTTGGAGAATGTTTGAGGAAAAGTTCCTGAGGCATTTTGAGTCCCTGGAAAAAAAAAATTATATATGACATACTTATATATATATTCTCATTTTAAAAAATAGATTATATTTTAAATATAATGGCAATTTAGCAACTAATATTTTGCACAGTATTAGTACTAGGACAGATTTTTTTTATTCATTTAGATTGCAAACATTAAATAGTACAGTATTAGTACTAAGGCAGTTTTTTTATTCATTTGGATTGCAAACCTTAAAATAAAGATCTCAGCAATATTTTGCTAGTTTACCAGGTGAAGGCATTATCTATCTGAAGTCAAGCCCCATTACACTGAAAATTAAAGTTGTGGCCAAGCCAGAATCAAAACATTTCTAACATTTAGTTTTTTTATTACTTTAGTATTACATGTCTACATTATATAATTCTTCATATATAATCTCGAATATATTTTAATGTAGAGTTCTTCTCCCAAAATACTTAACTAATATGCACACAAAGCTGCATATTAGTGGAAAGAAGGCCAAATTTAAAGTCAAATGATTTATGTGCATCCTTACCCCATCTCTGGACCTGGTTTAATGTGCCTATCTGTGCCTAAGTTTTCTTTCTATGAAACAAAAATAAGAATAACAACTATCCTTGGGCATTGTGTTGTTAAGATTTAATGAGATAATATACATAATCTATGCTTTGTCAAGTACCCAAGGTTTTTAGTTTTAGGAATGGTTTATACATTACTTGGAGATACATATAAAAATAAAAAATGTACAGGTATAAAACTTGTACACTAAATTATGTGAAAGAAAAACAGGTTCCACAAAATTGTATGTTAATACTTAAAACATGGTCATTAAATTCTCTATGTACATGTATAAAACCAAAAGTGAGATCAAAGAAATGACTGCTTTAATCCTCAAATAAAATATTCTGCTTCCACTCCCTGGCTCATCACTGGCTGATTCACTGTGACAAGATCAACCATAAGGATATTTACACACATGACTAATAGAATAACCTGTGTCAGTTCTCAAATGCTACCTCCTCAGAGGGGACATTCCCACCACCTGTTCTAAAGAACCATCATCCCACTAATTACTCTTTATGCTATCTAAATTTATTATAGTATCTTATAATTCTATACTTGTGAACTACATGTCCATAGCATCTCCAAATATACAAAACATGAATGTAAGCTTCTTAAGGGTAAGGGACTAGCTTCCTTACTGTTACATTTGGGGCACCTGGAATAGTGCACGGAATAGTATTTACTGAATGGACACCAAAACAACTAACACTGAACAATATTCTGTCTTCCTTTATCTTGATCTGATCTGTTGACACTATATATTGTTTCTTTCTTCTGGAACTTAGAAAGTACTGGATCAATGACTCTACTTCTGACCCTGATGTCTCCCTGACAATCCAAGTATTGGGTTTTTGAAGCATTGAGGCCATTTCCCCAGAGCTGTGGAAATATGAGCTAACAGATTGTGAACTGCCAAAAATCTCCTTCCAGCTCAGTCAGAACATTGTCAATGACAGCAATGTTGACAGTTTTCACTTCAGAAAATATAGGTATAATGTGATTTCGGTTATTCATCGTCTCAGGTTGATGGGTGGAATTCTGAGCACTGTTTTCAGACACTTGGTGAGGAATCTATAGTCATCCATTTCTTCCTCCTCCTGACAGAGCTGCCATCACACTGTCGCGTCTTAAGAATTTCCCAGCACATGAAGAACAGACAAGTTTTTGTTAGCTTACTTCTAGGCTGGTTTCACTGCATGCAGGTATCAAGAATGTCTATTCAGCTACTTATACCCACACCTATCATTCCTTCAAAATTGTGGGTGTAAAAGCATGTTTCTTCATTCCTTTATATATACAAATTTTTATCACTGTTCAAAGCAAATTTTTTCACTTGTCAAAATGACATACCTGGTCTCATTATTTCTCTTTATGATACAAGACTTTTAAGGTGCAATTAGTGGTTTGGTGAGCAAACATTAGCTTGACTCAAAATCCCCTAAGCCAAAATATAACAGGTAGTCCATAAATATTAAGTTTCCCTTCCCTTACAGGAGGTAGAGAGAGGGGTAGAAATAAGAGTGTCTGTGTTACAAGAAAAAGAATAAAAATACTATGTTGGTTTGTAAGAATAGTTTTGGCTTGTGGTTGTTCTAATAAATTATTAGGAGAAATCTCCCAGGTGTCAGAAAGCTAGACTTAGTGGCAGTGACTTTCAGATCTTCTTGGATATGAGTTCTGCCTCTACTAATCCTTGGGCTATAACATAATAGTTATTAATGGTGCTTGAGGTAACTGCAGGCTGAAAAAAGTTACACTCATAGCCATATATCTTTAAAAGATTCTCTTGTAGCCTACAGCATTATCTTTGATTTTAATTTTAAAATGCCTGAGTAAAATGATGGTTTTACCTTTCTTCTCTTCAAAAACACCCAATAGCAACAAGAAGACTAAGAAACAGAAACTCAGACTCATCCTTGATAAATTTTGGAGGCATCTATATTAGAATGGATTCTCCAGAGAAACAGAACCAATCTATAGATAAAGATACTAAATAAGCTTATCATACGGAATGGACTGGGTCACATGATTTTGGAAGCTAAGAAGTCCTGAAATTTGCAGTCCTCAATCTGGACACTCAGGATAGCCAAAGGTGTAGTTCCAAGGAATAAAAGTTGAATTCAAAAGCAACAGGAATCTTCATATTCAAAGTCATGGAAACTAAATAATCTTAGGAATGATAGCTGGGTCAAAGATGAGAATAAGAAGGAAATCACCAAATTTTTGGAACAAAATGATAATGAAGACACAAATCATCAAAACCTGTGGGATACTGTAAAGGTGCTCCTATTAGGGAAATTTATAACATTGGAAGCCTTCATCAAGAAAACAGAAATAGAGGAATTCAACAACTTAATGGGACATCTCAAGAAATTGGAAAAGGAAAAACATCCCAACCCCAACCCCAGAAGAAAAAAGGAAATAACCAAAATTAGGACAGAATTAAATGAAATTGAAAACAAAAGAATCATTCAGAAGATCAACAAAACAAAAAGTTGGTTTTTTGAAAAGATCAATAAAATTCATAAACCTTTGGCTAATCTACCCAGAAACAGAAAAGTAAAATCTCTAATGTTATCAATCAGAATTGATAAAGGAGAAATAACAGCAGACTCCTCAGAGATTAAAAAAAAAATCCTCAATGATTACTACAAAAACTTTATTCCCAGAAATATGAAAATATGAAGGAAATAGACCAATAGCTGGAAGCACACCACCTTCCTAGACTCAACCAGAAAGAATTAGAAATCTTGAATAGGCCTGTATCAATCACTGAAATAGCATCAACAATTCGAAATCTCCCAAAAAAGAAAAGTCCAGGACCAGATGGCTTCACATCCGAATTCTATCAAACCTTTCAAGAGGAACTAGTACCTCTTTTATAATATAAATTATAATATTATAATTATTATAATACAGGTACTATATTATACAACATTTTCCATCGCATAAAAAAGAAGGAATACTTCATAACACATTCTATGAAGCAAATATCACCCTAATCCCCAAATCAGGAAAGGATCCAACAAAGAAAAAAATTATAGACTAATATCGTTAATGAATATCAATGCAAAAATTTTCAATGAGATCTTACAAACAGAATTCAACAACACATCAAAAAAATTATACACCATGATCAAGTTGGTTTTATTCCAGGGTTACAGGTTTGGTTCAATATACACAAATCTATAAATATAATACATCACATAAATAAAATAAAAAACAAAGACCATATGATTCTTTCAATTTATGCAGAAAAAGCCTTTGATGATATCCAGCATCCTTTCATGATCAGAACACTTAAGAAAATAGACATAGAAGGGACATTTCTTTTTTTTTTTTTTTTTTTTATTGTTGGGGATTCATTGAGGGTACAATAAGCCAGTTACACTGATTGCAATTGTTAGGTAAAGTCCCTCTTGCAATCATGTCTTGCCCCCATAAAGTGTGACACACACTAAGGCCCCACCCTCCTCCCTCCATCCCTCTTTCTGCTTCCCCCCCCCATAAACTTAATTGTCATTAATTGAGAAGGGACATTTCTTAAACTGATAGAGGCCATCTACAGCAAACCCACAGCCAATGTCATATTGAATGGAGTAAAATTGAAACATTTCCACTCAGATTGGAATGAGGCAAGGATGCCCATTGTCTCCACTGCTGTTAAATATAGTAATGGAAGTCTTAGCCATTGCAATCAGGCAAGAGAGGGTGATCAAGGTAATCTAAATAGGGTCAGAGGAGATAAAACTCTCATTCTTCACTGATGATATAATCCTCTACCTAGAAAAACCCAGGAACTCAACTACAAAATGCTTACAAGCAATCAAGGAATACAGCAGCATGTCAGGATACAAAATCGGTACTTACAAACCAGTAGCTTTTATATATGCCAGCAATAGTCAAGCTGAAAATATAGTCAAGGACTCTATTCCTTTTACAGTAGTGCCAAAGAAGATGAAATATCTTGGGATTTACCTAACAAAAGATATGAAATATCTCTGTAAAGAGAACTATAAAACTCTGAGAAAAGAAATAACTGAAGGTGTTAACAAATGGAAAAACATACCATGCTCATGGCTGGGAAGAATCAACATTGTTAAAATGTCCGTACTACCAAAAGAAATCTACAGATTTAATGCAATCTCTATTAAAGCACCATTGTCATACTTTAAAGAACTTGGAAAAATAGTGCTTCATTTTCTATGGAATCAGAAAAAACCTTGAATAGTCAATACATTACTCAGAAATAAAAACAAATCAGGAGGTATCACGTTACCAGACTTCAGGCTATACTATAAAACTATAGTGATCAAAATCTCATGGTACTGGCACAAAACAGAGAAGTAGATTTGTGGAAAAGAACAGAGAACCAAGAGATGAACCCAGTTACGTATCATCATTTGATCTTTGATAAGCCTATCAAAAACATTTAGTGGGGGAAAGACTCCCTATTTAGAAGAAAGTGCAGGAAAAACACTTGAAGAAATTGGCCTGGGAGAATGTTTTATGAGGAGGAGCCTCCAGGCAATTGAAGCAACACCAAAAATACATTACTGGGATCTGATCACACTAAAAGCTTTTGCACAACCAAGAGCACAGTAAGTAAAGCAAATAGATAACCTTCAGAATGGGAGAAAATTTTTCAGATTATGCTTCCAACAAAGATCTCATAACTAGAATCCACAGAGAACTCAAACTAATCAATAAGAAAAGAAAAAATAACCCCATTTTCTTTTTTTTTTTTTTTTTTTGAGACAGTGTCTCAGTATGTCACCCTGGGTAGAGTGCCGTACCTCAGTGTCACAGCTCACCGCAACCTCAAACTCTTGGGCTTAAGCAGTTCTCTTGCCTCAGTCTCCCAAGTAGCTGGGACTATAGGCACCCGCCACAGTCCCTATTTTTGTGTTGTTGTTGCAGTTGTCATTGTTGTTTTAGCTTGCCCAGTCAGCTTCCATGTATGTGGCTGGTGCCCTACCCACCGAGCCACGGGAACCACCTCAAATAATCCCATTTCTGTGTGGGCAAGAGACTTGAACAGAAACTTCTCTGAAAAAGACGGGTGCAGGGCCTACACACACATTCAAAAATACTCATCACATTTAATCATCAGAGAAATGCAAATTAAAACCACTTTCAGATATCATCTAACTCCAGTAAGATTAGCCCACATAACAAAATTCCAAAACTACAGATGTTGGCATGGATGCAGAAAGAAGGGAACACTTTTACATTGTTGGTAGGAATGCAAGCTAATACCACCTTTTTGGAAAGAAGTTTGGAGAATACTCAAGGAACTAAATGTAGACCTGCCATTCAATCCTATAATTCCTCTACTATACCATCTGGTATATGTCCAGATAATCAAAAATCATTTGACAACAGAATGTTTATTGCAGCCCAATTCATAATTGCCAAAACATGGAAACAGACCAAGTGCCCATTGACCCATGAATGGATTAACAAATTGTGGTATATGTACACCATGGAATACTACGCAGCCATAAAAAATGGAGACTTCACGTCTTTTATGTTCACCTGGATGAAACTGGAACATACTCTTAGTAAAGTATCTCAAGAATGGAAAAAAAGTATCCAATGCACTCAATACTACTATGAAATCAATATACAATCACCTACACATTAATATGAATGGTAAAACATAACTACTTTCTGGACCAAAAAGTAGAAGGGAAGAGGAGGGGGAGGGGAGAGGAGGAGAGAGGCGGGAGAGGGAGGGTATTTGAGGGTACCTCTCCTAATGTGCATGATGCAATGGTACTTTTCAAAACTATTAAGAAAAGAATATAATTTTGATGGATGTGTTAATCAGTGCAATGTAAGCATTTCACATTGTATATCAAATCAGTCCACTGAGCCCCACAAATACATCAATGTACACAGTTATGATTTAATAAAAACAGAGGACTGCCATGGTTAAAATTTTTTAGTATGGTCAAATATTAAATAGTTTTGTAAAACATTGTGTTGTTGAGGGTATACGAAATAGACATTCTCATATGTCAAGGATTGATAAAGTCTCTGTGGACAGTAATTTGTCATGACCTATCACAACTGAAAATACTAATACCTTTACCCTAGCAAATATACATGTAAGTATTTCTTTTGTTAATGTACTATCACTTGGCTAAGATAATGTATTTGCAATGTCAAGGATTATGAATAACTAGAGTGAATCTACAGGAAACTTGTTAAATAAATTGTGGTACAGTTGGTGCTCTACATCTACTGGCTCTCCATCCATGGATTCAATCATTCACAGATCAAAAATATGTAGGAAAATATATTTAACAATAAAATAATACAAATAAAAAACAATACAGTATAACAACTATTTATGTTAACATTTAAATTGCATTAGACATTGTAAATAATCTAGAGATGTTTAATGTACACAGGAGGATGTGAATAGGTTGTATGCAAATATCATGCCATTTTACATAAGGGACTTGCACATCTATGGATTTTGGTATTGGTTCCAGGGGTTCTGGAATCAATCTCCCAAGAACACTGAGGAATGACTATACTTCTTTATGATGATGAGGTATTATGCAACTTTAAAAAGAACCAGAAAGCTCTCTATAAACTGACTAGAATAAGATATTCTTTAAAAAGATATAAAACAGAGTTTAGAATATGTTGTAATTTATGAGAATGTTTGTATGTACATAGAATGTCTCTTGAAGAATATACCAGGGAAAGGTAAAGATATTTTACATCTTGGAACCAAGGTGGCTAGAGGAGAGACAGAGCAAAAGTTACTTTTACTTTCCAGTATCTTTGAAATTGTGTTTCATGAATATATGACAGCAATTCAAATTGTGACACTATACCCCATAAATGCATCAATGTACACAGTTATGATTAATAAAGAAAAAAATTTTAAAAATGCTTACAAGAAAAAAACAAAAATAATTTCAAAAAATTAATTCAAAGAAATAATACACGCAAAAATAAAAATTTGCTAAGTAATTTTTTAAATTATTTTTTAATTTATAAATAAAAATTCTTGCTTTGATTTTAATGCTATCATAGAACTTCAAGGGTGCAAGGCTGGAAAAAGTGTGATCCTTTTCCTCACCCATCATAGCTGATGCTCTTACAATACAAGACAGGTTAACAAGAGAAAAACTTAACACATTTATTTAATTGAAGTTTTAAGTGACATGCGAACCTTCAGAAATGAAGAGTCAAAAACCTAGGGAAATTGTTCTTATGCTTAGGTTCGATGAAAAATGCACAACCATATAGAAAAATGGTTAGACAAAAGGGTGATCTAATGGTAGGTAACAGACTGAATGGGAAAGCCCAGTAAGGCCTGTCTATCAGGTTCTTCTTGGCTTCTTTATGTAGCATTCCTTCCTCCTGGGTATTGGGCAGGACCCTTCTAGAATGACGTTTCTAGAATGATGGTCTTCAACAAGGAAGAAGAGAGTGACCTTTCTAGATTGTATGGCTTGGTTTGAAGTGTCTATGACCCACCTTGGGGAAGAGGAATTTTAGATTTTATGACTTATTTCAAAGAAGAAAGAGGGATAGGGGTCAAGACTGCAGAAGATTGTTAGAGAGAGACTCTGCTTCTGGCACTGCTTTCAGTGAGTCTCCTTCAATTCAAAATACTCAGTATGCCAAGTACCACACTTTGGGGTGTCATTTCCTGAGTCCCAACAACAGGAACATTTTAAAAGCTTGAAATACTGCACATAGTTTGTTCAGTGTCACTCAAAGCTGTACAAAGGAAAGAAGAAATGAATAACAGAGCTGGAGTCCTGAGCACACTCTCCGGAAGAGAGCTTTGCTGGGAGTAGGAGTTCCTAAGACCATTAGGAACTGTTTTGAATGTTTGCTCCTGAAATTTTGGAAAATAAAAGAAAAAAATTGGTTTTGTAGATATTTCAAGATTCACTTTTTACATTTATCATGAGATTAGTGGCCTTTGGACTCCCAAAGACAATGGAATCATACCTTCCCTTTTCCTAAGAACTCTTTCGGCAACATTTGTTTAGTTAAGAGTTAAATCAAGATAGGCAGTGGGTTGTTAAGTGTTGCTTCCAGCAACTCCTAAAATCTTTGTATCCATTTATCCCTTAAGCTGCACACTCACTTTCTGGCCCTGCTGAGAACAGAACAATGGTCAGATTTTCAGTGACCATTTCTCTTTACAAAAGAATCTGCATTTGAAAGGGTAAGGATAGCCTTCTATGGGAATGTCACCAAAGAAAAAGGGAGAAAAATGTCTTCACCCAGGAAAATTGAACAATTTGTAATCTCTCCAAGTGCTTTCCTCTACCCTCATTATGCTTAGGTGGTGAACCAAGATGGAAAGTTCAAAACTGTTTAGTCTTGGAAAGAAATGGTTATTTAAGTTGTTTCATACAAATACTAGGATAATAGATTTTGTAGAGTACATGAAGAATGCTTATTACCCATATTTTGCTCCCTTTACTGGTATTTTATCCAGAGTTCCTTTCAGTGGTTCTCAACCTTCAACATTAGCCATGGCCCTTTAATAAAGTTCCGGTGGGTCGCAACCCACTGGTTGAGAATCACTGTTTTAAACTGAATAAGACATTGTAAAGATGAAAGAATATCCCCTTTGCTATATTTCCAAGTGTAGGTAAAAAGATGTATTCATAAACTGAATGCTGAAGATATTTCCCAATGAAAAATGACCTCATCGTTATTACAAATACGTACTAAGGGAATAAACCTAGAGGTCGCTGTGAGTCCTGTGACATCATGGCACTCTACAGAAGGTGGTAAAGTGAGACTCTGTCTCTACAAAAAAAAAAAGAACCAAGAGCTCTATACTTTCATTTTATAGGATTTCAATAAAGATGACCAGAAAAATATATAAACAAATATCCTGAAGGCTGAACAATCTCAGGGAATCAAGAGACATGAGTACATGCCACCCACTTCATAATGGAGAATATTGTAATTTATTCCATAGCTAACTTTATACCACAATATTTTTTTCTGTCAAACAGAACACTAGCATCCTTTAAACGTTAGTCCTCTCATATGATTTCATATTTAAAACTCCATATGAGGACTTACTTGTGTTACCCAAATACATATATCATATTTGCAAACATAGTCTTTTTATTTCAAATTCAAAATATATGTGGTCAGTACCTAAGGCACCACCTGTGAGAACTTCATGAGTCATGGGAAACATGTGCTGGCTTCCTCCTCTCCTGCCTTCCTCAATCAAGAATTCAAACTCCTATAAAAATTAGCCTCTGCCAAACATAATTAGGGATGTAAATCCACAGTAGAAAATTATGTACAGTAAACCCTCTGTGGTCCAGGGTGTCAGGTTGTAGTAGTCAAGAAAAAGGCACCAAAACACCTATGAGGAACAAAGCTTTAGGCACATGAACTTAACAAAACCAGGTCGCACTAATAATGGTCTCTCCCCTAAAAATCTAAAGGCTTGTTTGTGTATTAATTAGTGCTTTGTCATCTTTTGGAAAACCACTGAGTAGTTAAGTCTTCTTTTTTTATATGCCCCCTTTGATTTAATTCACAAACTTTATTTTTCTTTCTTTCTTTTTTTTATTAAATCATAGCTGTGTACATTGATGCAATCATGGGGTACAATGTGCTGGTTTTATATATAATTTGAAATATTTTCATCAAACTGATTAACATAGCCTTCACCCCATTTTCTTAGTTGTGTTAAGACATTTATATTCTACACTTAGTAAATTTAACATGTACCCTTGTAAAATGCACCATAGGTGTGGTTCCACCAATCCAATTACCCTCCCTCCACCCATCCTCCCCTCTCCCCTCCCTCTCCTGTTTCCCCTTCTTCTTGGGCTATAATTGGATTATAGCTTTCATAAGAAGGCTATACATTTGTTTCATAGTACAAGTACAATAGTACAATTCAAGTACATTGGATACTTTTTCTTCCACTCTTGAGATACTTTACTAAGAAGAATATGTTCCAGCACCATCCAGGTAAACATGAAAGAGGTAAAGTTTTATTTTTCAATTTACATATGTTTTATTGCAGAAGTAAGAATAACACACTAATTGTTAAAATCTACTGTGTACACTGACATTTTGCACAGTGTTTATATGACAGTACCCATGAAAATCATGCAAGATAAATGTTGTATTAGTTACCTAATGCTGCTATAATACATTCCGAACTTCGTGGCTTAGAGGAATAAAATTATTTTTTCTCTTACAATTGTAGAGGCCAAAAGTCCAAAGTGAGACCTACTAAGCTAAAGATCAAGGTGTTGGCAAGGCTTGTTTCTCCTGGAGGCTCTAGGGGAGAATACATCCCTTGTCTCTTCCAGCTTCTAATGGTTACTGGCATTCCTTGGCTTGTAGCCACAACACTCCAATCACTTTGAATTCTATTCTATTCTTCTATAGTCAAATATCTCCCTCTACATCTCTCTCTCATAAGGATACATGTGATTACATTTGGGGCCCACAAAGACAATCCCCCTATCTCAACATTCTTAATCACATCTTCCAAGTCCTCTCCATATAAAGTAACATATTCACAGTTTCTGGGATTAGGATGTGGACATCTCCTGGAGAGGGGTGATGTTCAGTTATCACAGACAGTGTTTCTATTTTATGGATGGGAAAACTGAAAGTCAAAGATAGTAAGCCACTTGTCCACTTTTCGTGGAGCTAATACAAATTTAATTCAAGGTAGAAATTCATATTTATCCCCCAACACCAGGCAGATAGTTTTAGTTTGTGAATCATTTAAGGATTTTGATATGTATGTTAAGACAAAAAAGAAATTTTAAATTGAAAACATGCCTGGAGATCTTTATTTATAATTGATGGTTTATGTGCTTCAAAAAGACACACTAGATAAACTTTATACCAAGTAAAAATGTCCCCAGAGTTAAAGAACTAGAAAGAGGTGAAATTTGCCCCCTTTCCACAAAAACTAAAACATCCCCCAGGTTTATTCATTGTAATACTCAAGCGTGTATATGTAAAGTTATTGACTGCAGATTATTTGTGGCCCCTTTCTTTGAAAGCCAAACAGAGCTGTTCTCTTAGATTCTAGATCCAGGGGATGCCTCAGAGACCTGGAAATGGAAAGAAAGGATGGAGGGGGGAGGAGACTAAGGTGGCCAAACCTCATTGCAACCAGAACTACTTCTGTTTCTTTCATATTTAGAGATTCTAACTGAGAACCCATCCAGAAGTAATTTTTATGCTGCTAAAATGAATCTAAAAATCATTGCACTTAACCTTTAAGGCCTGTCATTCCTTATGTGTCTATAACACATTGAAAAAGTTAAGAAATAACATGTGAAAAAAAAAGAGAGATAAGACAGCCTGAATCGGGCGGCACCTGTGGCTCAAGGAGTAGGGCGCCGGTCCCATATGCTGGAGGTGGTGGGTTCAAACCCAGCCCCGGCCAAAAAAAAAAAAGAAAAAAAAAAAGAAATACCATATATTTAAAAAATTATAAAAAAAAAAGAAAAGAAAAGACAGCCTGAATCTCCACATAGTGGATCCCTCCATCACGTTTGTCATTTCCAGAATAGTGGCCAGGATTCCAGACAATTCAGCCAGATCACAGTCTTTACGGGTTGTGAAGTTGGTCAGAGGGAGTAGACCAGCTATGCTACACACAGCACATTCAGCCACTGGGGTCTCTTTAGTAAACAACTTCTTCAAGTGTACTAGTCTATTATCATAGCAATAAACACTTAAAGCCCTCTCAAAGTCAGCCATTGACTCCCTTCTCAGAGAGCCACATATGCAAGCATTTCAGTTGTGTCTACAAACACACACTGGTTGGGGAAAAAACAAAGTGAGAAACATTGTTTATTGCTCAGAAAGTATAAATCCCTCTAAATTGAAGAAGTTATTTTTATTTATCTTTTTTTTTTTTTTTTACTTTTTTTTATTTCAGATTAATATGAGCATACAAATGTTTAGGTCACATTGTTTTCATTTCTGAAGTAAAATTCAAGTTGTAGTTGAGCCCTTCACCCAGGCGGCATGCTGAACACCCTCACATTGTACACATTAGGTGAGATCCCAACAATCACGCTCCCTTCTCTCCCCTCCCTTCTTCTTTCTCTGCTCCCCGCCCCCACTAGAATATACTTGTGTTTTCTTTCATGTGCCCGTATAGTTGTTTATATATTGGTTTCTTATTAGTATTGAGTACTTTGGATATTTTCTTCCATTGCTAGATAATTTAAGAATGTGTTTCAACTCCATCCAGCTAAACACAAAAGATGTGAAGTCTCCATCTTTTCTTATGGCTGAAGAGTACTCCATGGTATATGTATACCACAGTTTGTTAATCCATTCATGAGCTGATGGGCACTTGGGTTGCTTCCACATCTTGACAATTATGAATTGAGCTGCAATAAACATTCTGGTGCAAATGTCCTTGTAAAATTATTTTTAAAATAACAGCTGAATACAGTTTTTTATACCTAATCTTAGTTGATAGATTCTTTTATACTTGTGAGAAGCACATGAACACTTCTCCCAGGTCCTGGGGTTTCTGGTGTAATCATCTCATGACCTTAGCTTACACAAAGAGATATTATAGAAGTTATCCTGATTAAGTTTCTCTCCTGGCAACAGCATGTAGTAAAAAGTTTAGAAATTATACTAATGATCAGGGACAACCAGAATACTCCAGTACTTCATATGATCAACCAGGATCCTGAAATTACTTGAGAAATGTTAAGTCATCTTCAAAAGTACTAACTTAAATGAAGCTATGCAGTAGATTAAGCTGATTCCACACAGCTTGACCTGCAGATAATAACTTAAAAAAAAAAAAGACTTATTATTTCATTCATTCACTTATTTCCCCCTCTATACATAGCACTTTCTCTTTCATGTTAGTAAGTGAATAGAATCTTTTGTTTTTTATATGATATACCTATTTCATCTTTGTAAAATGGAGTTGTATTATCTCCCTTAAGAATTATGCACAGAACCTGTACATTTCATATGTGCCTTTTTCCCCCAGTTTCCATCGAAAGTTAGAAGGGAAAGTTTTGGTCCAAAAGTAAAAAGATGTAACTTTGCTGGATGTTTTCTGAAAAGACACTGTGGATTAGAGGTGTAAGTTTTTAAAATTGTGTATGTTTTCATTATTCATAAAACATTTTTAAAGCACTAATCAAAACATTTCTATAATATTTGGTTGGCATTCAAATCCTCCTTGTAAATTCGTTTCTCACAATAAACTTATGAGAAGTTATGAGTCCTAACACAGAATGCAGGAAGTCACACAGGTGAAGTAGGGTAAGAGAATAGCCAGGCTTGTCAGAGATCTACAGAGCAGAGAAGACCCCGTCATTGGAAAAGGCCTTGAGGTAAGTGACTTAACAAGTTTTATTAATATTAAAATCACCTTTGATGGCAAACAAGCAACACCCAGGCAGCTAAAAAGAAAAATAAGGACAGTAAGGTGGGGGTAAGGGACAGTGATTGCCCCAAAGAAGAGCTCACACCTTCCTAATATGTATTTGTTCATACCAATGACTTATTTTTTTTCTTTTTCAGTTTTTGGCCGGGGCTGGGTTTGAACCCGCCACCTCTGGCATATGGGGCTGGTGCCCTACTCCTTTGAGCCACAGGTGCCGCCCAGATACCAATGGTTTTTGAAGAAAAACTTCTCTCTGCTTGCCAGTTAAACTGGTCCATGATCATTTCCTGCATCCTTCTCTACCTACTCTTAATCCATCATTTCCCATTTTGTTTTCCACAGAGAACACATTACTAAAGCATGCTCAAGGGTTGCCCAGGCAAGCATCTATCTGGTAATGCCAAAATTGTCTGTAAGGCAGCAGACTCAGGCTCGAGCACTGGAGGTATGTGCAGCCACTCCACATGCTTCCCTCTTTTCATGAATGTGTTGGCAGTGTGCACAGTGAGCCGGAGTTCAAGTGCTATTCTGAGTCACATTTCACACCCTTTGGCTACAGTGGAGTGTTTCTGAGGCAAACACCTCCTTGCCCTCGTAGACTTGGACAAACAAGCCTCTTGAGAATTGCAAGTGATTTTTTTTCCTCTTCTGAGCAGGCACCCTCTCTGTCATTGTTTCATTGTAGACTCTGAAAGGTGAACCTCAAAACAAAAGCACAGAATCTCAAGCAGGTTAAACTTGCTAGTCAATGGAACCGCAGGAGTATAAGAGGGAAGTTAAGCAGAGAGTGATGTGAAGGAAAGCTGGTGGCGCTTACTCATTTCCTCTCCTATTGTACCTCATGTGGCTGTGACAGAGAAGAATTCTCAGTGCCCAGGCACCCTAATCTATGCATTCTTGGAAATCACTGTTGGTTGTCATCTCCTTTCACAAAAATAAACCCCATGATGTGACCCAGTCAGCCAAATTAGTCCCATCCTCTCAGAGCTTTTTAATTACAGAGAAGTTTATCCTTCTGCTCCTCCAGCCTAGAACTTAATCTAATTCAGTTTATCATTCTGGAAATTCCTAATCCAATGTATGAATTTTTAGCATCATTAAAAATATGTTGGCGAGGGCGGCGCCTGTGGCTCAGTGAGTAGGGCGCCGGCCCATATACCGAGGGTGGCGGGTTCAAACCCAGCCCCGGCCAAACTGCAACAAAAAAATAGCCGGGCGTTGTGGCGGGCGCCTGTAGTCCCAGCTGCTCGGGAGGCTGAGGCAAGAGAATCGCGTGAGCCCAAGAGTTAGAGGTTGCTGTGAGCAGTGTGACACCATGGCACTCTACCCGAGGGTGGTACAGTGAGACTCTGTCTCTACAAAAAAAAAAAAATACGTTGGAGATTTGAAATACAAGCAATTTACATCAAGAAAGAAAGAGACAGAGAAGGAGAGAGGGAGGGAAGGAAGGAGGGAAGGGAGGAGAGAGAAGAAAGTAACAAAATCAGAAGAAAATCATCACAATCATAATCTCATGTTAATGCAACAAGAATTTCCTTCTGTGAAAAGGTGAGTCAGGTCATACATGCAATCGACATAACATACAAAGATGGAGAAGAACATGCTTTAATTAAAATGTGTGTTTAGTATCTTCTTGGTTAGGAAAATGTTTTGGGAACTCTTTAGTACAATTTTCTAAGGGAATAAAAATTGACTCATGTATCATGAACTCTGCCTACTTCATGATTAGACCTGTGGAAAAGAATATCCTGTTCTCTTACTTTTTATTAACAATCATTGCCAACTATTTTCTCTACCTTCATCTCATGAACATGCTCCAGTCAAACAGTTATTTGGTAGCCAATATCCCTTTACCTAATTTTAAACCCTAAAGAAGCTATGCAGTCTTCCCAGTTCGATCCCCAGCTGCATTACTGCTCTGCAGACTCACCTGTGCCCAGACAGTCACTAAACTCTCAGGCTCTTTGCAAACTAAAAACCACAAGCCATTGTCTTTGTCTTTCTACTGGGATTCACAGTAACAATCCAGTTGGCCCACCATCATCCTACCTGCTCACACGTTTTGCTACATTCCTAATATCCATCCCCCACCTTTGTCCTATCTACAAGAAATAACCAAGTATCCATTCTCTTCCACATAAATTTTTGACTCTGGGAACTCAGGGTGAGACCAGTTTTGTCTGAGCCAATTCTAGTATCTTATTCACATTGCTTATAATTGCAATAGGCATGGGCACTTGAAGTAATTCAAGCCAATGAGACATGAGGGAAGTAGGCAAGGAGGCTTCTGGGCAAGTTTTCCTTAAGTTGAAAAAGAGAAGTTCAAGAAGAGATGACTTTTAAACATGGTTAGGGCTGGACATGATGCCTAGTGTTGCACCCAGTGTTGCAGCCAGTCTTAGAGCGATGAAATGAGCTAGACCTGATCTGTCTGATATCATAGCTGCAGGTGGATACTGAACTCTTGAAATGCTGCTAACCTGAAATGCTGTATCAAACATCTCACTAATAACTGATTGTATTGACATATATGTTGAAATGATAAATATTTTAAATATAGTGAGTTAAATAAAATATAATATATTATTAAAATAATTTCATGAGTTTCTCTTTAACTTTTTTAACGTGGCTAATAGGAAGTTTTAATTTCACACATGGCTTATATTATATTTCTACTGGAATAATTAAGCTTGACTAAAGACAAATCCAAAATGCCAAAAATTGCAGAGATGAACTGTGAAGAAAACTTAGCCCCAGATGATGTCATTAACCAAACATTTGATTTCATTTACAACCCTGGAGCTGTTCTATGTATGATATTTTTCTGTGTGGGATAGGAAATCCCCCTTATCCATGATGTTGAAGCCATTGTGAGCTGAGTTTCCCATTACTTATAGCCAAAATATCTCAACACAGTGCCTTATCTGTCATAATAGTACTTTGCCTGATGACAATCTCATAGTAAGAGCCAGAAAACTCACTGAGACACAAGACACTGAACTTCTATGGACAAAGCCTTGGTTATATGGTAAAAACCATGACGTTTGGGGTCTAGACAGTTGACTCATTTTCAAAATTAAAATAAGGATAACACTTGCTTCACAGGAATATTGTAAAGATTGTCATTTAGATGCTATATAATTAACAGTTTGCTAGAGTTATTCTAACAAAGTACCTGAGTGACTTAAAAACAAAAATGTACTGGAGGGATAGAAGTTGAAGATCAGGCATCAGAAGAATTCGCACCTTGTGAGGGGTAGGAGGAAGCATCTGTTCCATGTATCTGTCCTAGTTTCTGGGGGTTTTCCAGCAATCTTTGTCATTTCTCGACTCACCAATGCATCATTTTAATCTCAGCCTTTGTGTTTATTTACATGGCCTTCTCCCTGTGTGCTGTGTCCAAATTTATCTTTCTTATAAGGACAGAGCCATCTTGGATTAGGGTCCACCTTACTGAGCCCATCTTAGCTTGATCATCTGCAAGACCCTATTTCCAAATAAGGTCACAGTCACCTCATGAGATGAAGATAGAAATAATGGCTGGTGATAGTTTTTTACGAAGAGTAAGAGAACAAGATATTTCTTTCACAACTCTAATCACGAGGAAGGGGTTAGAACTTCTTTAACACCTTTTGGGGAGACACAATTCAACCCATAACAGATGCTAAATAAATGCCTATTGAGTTGAAATTAATTGTGTCTCATAAATTGCAACCCTCCTTCCAAATCTATGACTATGTGATTATAGAAAAAGTAGTACATCTCTCTCTTGTTCAAAAGAGGGCATAGAAAGTTCAGGCAGCAAACATTTTCATTCACCAGGCACTTTGAGTGAGTTCATAAAGCAAGCTGCTATAACTAGACAGTTAATAATATTTTTTGACCACTGATGATTTAAAGCTATAGCCAATATTGTACATTCTAATGAGCAAGTTGACTCCTTTTATAAGTCAATCTGCTTTCTTTCTTTTTCTCATTTGTATTTTGACCTTGACTAGTCATGTAGGTTGACCCTCCTCCTGGTGGCATTTCCCACAACCTGCTGTTAAAGCAGCTGTTCACTCCTTGGACTCACTGCCGTCTTGTAAGCCCCCAGCAACTGGGTTTGCAATTGAGAGCCAAATGGCAAGCCACAGCATTGGATCACAATTCAGTGGACACTGGCCTTTTCTAAATTATTTAAGTTTAAAAATTGATTTATATTTTCAATATACATTGACCTTTAAATATGTACTACCCCTACACTTCACTAAAGATTTCTCTATTTAGTGGATTTTTCTATGTTAACTATACATCCTTTATGTTTCATTTTTTGTTTTTTTCAGAAATACAAAGGCATGAATTTCATAGTTTCAGGAAATCCTCTAAAAACTGAGAACAGATGCGAACAAAGACTTGGTTTGTAACAGAGAAGATTTTCTGCTTTTGTTCTGCAAATTAATTTTTTCCCAACATGGTTGCCGTGTTTCTCTTCAGCATACCTAGGTGTCTAGCCCAAATTGGACAGAGTGGCACATGGCTGCAAGTTATAAAAACAAAGTCATGAAGGCCTTCCATGTTTGTATTCCATATTCAACTATCCACAGGAATTCTCAATTCAAAGATATTTCAAGTAGTCAGGATCCCAAGTTTTCACTTTTGAGAAGGAAGAGAAGAAGGTGTAATGGGGTTAGGTAATACTTATTGAGAGTGGATCTCGTTTTAGGAACAGTACTTGGTGCTCATATACATTAGCTCTAATCCTCAGACCAATCTGCAATAAATGTATTATTATCCCCATAGGGCAGAAGACAAAATAGAGGCTCAGAAAAATTAAGTACATTGCTCAAGAACATGGCTGATGAGAAATAGAACCAGGATTCTATCCTAGGTGCCAAATCTACTCTCTTTCTTTTTTATCATAATACTAATACTTAGTATTTTTTTACTTCATCCACTAAACAGAAGGTAACCCCAACACACGCTCATGTTATATTCATGAGAAAACCTAACTGCAGTCACTAAGAATTGCTCTCATTGTTTGAACAATTGTTACATGAATACCTTTCTATTTTGTTTAGAGTAGAAATCTGTAGATAACACAGGCTCTTATGAGAAATTCTAGATCTTAATAGGATAGAGAGTGAACACCATCTTACACGCCACTTTTGAAAATAAAAATTTATAATTAAATCCATATTTAATTGAATTCAGCAGCGGCAAACACTAATAAGTCACAGTGTACAAAGGAGTCAGAAAACTATCACCTGTGGGTCAAATGCTGGTTGCTGCCTGTTTTTTGTACAACCGAAGAGCTGAGAGTGGTTTTTACATTTTTGAATGGTTAAAAATAAATCAAAATGAGAACACTATTTTGTGAGCATTACATGAAATTCAAATTTTAGTGTCCATAAAAAAGGCATTTTTGGAACAGAGCCATGTTCATTCATTTATGTACTGTCTATGGCTTTGAGCTACAACAACAGAGTTCAGTAGTTATATAGCCTGCAAAGCTGAAAAATATTTATTACCTGGCCCTTTACAGAAAAAGTTTTCCAAACCCTGTTATACTAGTCACTATGGAATAACCTATAAATGTGACCAAGATAGGACATAGACTTTCAAGGAAAGTACAATCTGGGATAGAGATAATATATAACATACATTATATATAATTATATAATAACATATAATAATCTTAAGGACAAGCAAAACAGGCCAAAGTCATAAGAGATGTTTGAGCTCTGTGAATATTCAGAGAGGTGGGGAAAGATACAAAGAGCATGAAGATGGAGACCTGCTCTATCTAAGATCCTCATCTTGGTTTAGATAGTAATGGAAAATCAGGGTTAGTGCATGCCAACCAGGCCCTTTTTGTCTTTCTTTACACTGCTTCACACACATATACACACAAAAGATCATAAAAAGAATTTCTCAGAAACGACTTTATCTTCAAAATTCTATTTCTTTTTCTTTTGAGACAGAGCCTTACTCTGACCCTGGCTAGAATGCCATGACCTCAGCTTAGCTCTCTGCAACCTCGAACTCAAGATTGCTCAAGCAATCTTCTGGTCTCAGCCTCTCTTGAGTAGCTGGGACTACAGGAGCCCACCACCATACTCGGCTAACTTTTCTATTTTTAGTAGAGATAGGGTCTTGCTTATGCTCAAGCTGGTCTCTAACTCTTGAGCTCGAATGGCCCTCATGTCCTGGCCTCCTAAAGGGATGAGATCACAGGCGTAAGCCACTGTGCCTAGCACAAAATTCTATTTTTATTAAGCCTTTAAAATACTCCAGTTTAACCAAGGTTATGTATATATGTATATATGAAACTCTCACACATTATCTATGAAGCTAAAGCTGAAAGGAATGTAACCATTGTTTAATCCAACACTTACATTTTACTTATGAGAAAACTTAGCCCAGAAAGGTAAAGCAAAGTTCTTGTATTCAAGCATCTAGCAAATGACTGAGCTGGCAGTAGAAGAAAAGGGAGGGGCTCTATCATTTGTAGAGTATCTGCTTCTACATACATTTAACAATTTAATTCTCACAACAGCCCTACAAGGTAGATGTTACCTCCATTTTACAAAACAAAAATCAGCAGCTCAGAGAAAGTAGGGAACATACCCAAGTTTCTCACAGATCATTTTTATAGAAGCCAGAAACTAAAACTAAATTCCAAACCTGTGATTTTTGTACTTTAAAATCTTCTGTAATACAAGACCTATAATAGAGATTCTTTTGCCCTAACACACATGATTTACCCAGTTCTAAAAAGAAGGCATGCAGCCAAGCCATACAACGCTTAGAGCCGAGTTTTCTCTAACCACCACACAGGTATCTTACCCTGCATAGCTCTGACAAGCTTTGTAAAAGAGCACTAGTCATTTACAGACCTGCATTATGTCTTTCTTTCCTAAATTTAAACTATGTCTTCATTTTAGAAACGTGAGTTCCCTTTCAGGAGTGTATGAAGTAAAAAATCTGCCAGTAATACTTCTGTCGCATATATTAGGTCAGACTAATGAAGCTTTTGTTTGCATCATAAAATATAGATTTATAGGCTAACCCGGTGCTTAGTTACCACTCAGACTTTTGAACATTTGTCAGTTACGAAATGTGGTTATATGGTCATGTGCTCACTTCTAAAAAAATTGACACACTGCACCTTACCCCTAAAAGAGCCTGTAGTATTCAAAGTATACGCTAGAGATTAACTAGATGTGCACTCTAACAGTTTCCTCTTCTTCTTGAGCTTACAATTAGTTGATTAATCTACCCTTCTTAGCCAGTTAGATGTGTCCATGTGACCAGTTGCAGCCACCAACATATGGGTAAAAGGCAAACAGGCCCCATCGAGGTTTGCCATAAACCTTGTGCACAGTCATCCATGTTCCCTCTCTTTCCTCATCTCCTGGACACACACAAATGATCTGTTGGAGATCTCAAGACCATCTGAGAGATGATTGAGCCACTAAAGGGAAAGGAAGTTGGATCCCTCTGACCCTGACAACCTGCATCACACTGCAATTATAAGAAAGAAGAAGTAGCTTATTGTGCTATGTCACTGAGATTCAGGGTTGTTTTCACAGCATCTAGTCAGCCCTAAATATTCAAAAGTTATTCCAATGGAAAATAGTGTGCCATGGCACAAATGTTTCCCGTTGCTTGATTTTTCTCATTCCCTTTGCATCCTATGTCACTTCATGTTGAATGTTCATGTTCTTACTGCAGGTGGGTCTCCATTGATCAGAGTAAATTTGAGTATTGGCAACAACCAAATGGCACTTAAGACCAAATTTTGTAAATAAAGATTAAGCACAGTGAAAGAAAAAAGTTACTAATTAAAAGTAATATGTGACACTAAAGCAAATCCGGCCCACAGCCTGGTTTTTATTGATAAAGTTTTATCAGGACACAACCCTGCTCACAGCTAATGTACTGTCTATAGTTCCTTTCGTATACCACAACAAGCAAACTTGACCTGCAAAGGTTTAAATTATTATTACTATCTGGCCCTTTATAGAAAAATCGGTCAATTCTACCTTTAAATTAACAAAACTCAACTTCCTTCTAATTTTCCTACTGACTTTTAATGCAATTCTGAAACACAAATTCCAAAAAGTGTTAAGAGTGCCAGCATTATAGGACCAGATATAAAAGTCCTTAAGAAAATAACTTTGAATACATAATTCTCATGTGAAAGTAGTTCTCATGTTCCACAAAATTGATTAAAAATTAGTCATTCATATTTTAACTCCTTTAAATAAGCTAAAACCTATAAGACAAGATACATACTAGAAGAAAATATTTGTTGATAAAATATTAGTGTCCAGAACAGATGTGGAACAATTATAGATCAATAATAATAGTAAAACATACTAAAATAGAGGACCAAGGATATGCACAGGAGATGCACTAAAGACAAAAATCTAAATATCCAATAAACTTATGAAAATGGTCTCTATCTCACCAATAATCAAGAAAATGTAGCTTGAAGCAATAATGAGATACCATTTCACACCCAAAAGACTGGCAAAACTTTCAAATATGAAAACTTCAAATAGTGGCAAGAATGTAGGAAAACAGCTAATGTAAGTGGGTGTGTAATTTATATTACCATTTTGGAAAACAATTTGTAATTTCTAGTCAGCCTGACTCCATGCTTGCATATCTTACAACTCAGCAATTCCATTTCTAGAGATGAACCTTTAAAAAAACTCACATATGAGCATAAAGGGACTGTCCAAAGATGTTTATAAGAGAAAAGTGAGAATAGTCATCATCTGTAAGGAAATGAACAGTGGAACTAGTGATTATTCATATTTTTAAAAGTATACAAGAGTTAAAATGAATTAACCACATCTATTTACATAAATCTCAGAAATATAGTGTTGAATTAAACAGTATTTCCAAAAGAAATGTATAATAGCATACCATTTGTGTAAAATTTTAAATACACAGAATCATATTTTTATAGACACATATATATAGTAAAATCATAGATACAAATTTAAAGTAAAAGTTAAAAAGACATACAGACCAACATCAGATGATAGTTATCTTGAAATAAAAAGGCTATTGTACCTTAGCTGTAAACTCTATCCTTAAAACAGAGCAAGTAAAAATAAGTATGGCAAAATAATAACTTTTTATTAGATAGTTGATAGTAGAAATCTGTATTTTTCTGTGTGTTTGATTTTATATATATAGGCACACACATGTATGTGTGTGTGTGTATAGTCTCTTTGTAGGTGGGGGTGTGTAAAAATTACATATGTGTGTATATAATTTTTAATCAATCTCATAATACATATACTTTTGCATGAGAATTGTCTCTTCAAAGTCATTTTCTTAGGGATTTCAATTGCTTTTTCCTAAAAAGGAAAAAGCAGGCAGTTCCTTTCTCTTTACATTTGCACTAGATTCTCTGCTCCCTGAGCACAGTAGGACTCTAGGCTACATGTGGCACATGATATTCAGGATCTTGCCTGTCCAATCAGGTCTGAGCCAATTCCTATGGCTTATATTCTTGTCTTAGGATTTTTACAGAAGTGAATGATCTGTGGCCCTTAAATGGATGTTTACCTCTTTGCTCCCCTGGAGATTACTGGCTTTACCAAGTCACCACTTTCACACATTTTGTGAGGTCAGCTTATGCTTAGGTACCTCCCCCTCTTCTCTCATAACACAGCTTCATTCCATTGCATCTTGATGTGGGCGTAACCGAGAGATACCACAGGTCAGTGCCTAAAGATGCATCCGCCTCAGTCTATGTCTTGGTTGGGCTGCTGTGGTCTAGTCACATTTTCACATTGAAACTACAGGAAGTAGGTCAAACCCCTTTCCCCCACATATTACCCTATGACCACACTCTTTCCTTCTTAAAAACTATTATAGTCATTATTAAACATCTGAGTTAACATACAACTGATGTCTGTCTATTCCTCTGGACTGCAGGCTCAAAGAGTAGGGCTTTAGACTTTTACACAACGGTAGTATTTTCCCAGCCACACTCTATGCCCAGAACTGAATAGAGATTCACTGATGATTTGTAATGGCTTCTGAGGTACACAATAGAATCCTTTCTGAAATCAAAGCCTGAGCATGAACAAAATCTATCCATGTCTGCTCAGAATAAACATCATAACAGATAATGAATTAATGAAACGCTGAAGATCTGATTTCTAACCCTGGCTTTGCCACTTGCCAGCTCCATGATCCTGAGGATCCTAGATCCCTGAGGAACCCTAAAAAAAGTATGGCCTCAAATGAGACACAATCGAATCAGTCCTTAGGCGGCCCAACTCTCTTACTCACTGCCTACATCAGTGCTTCTCAACCTTCCCAACGCCTCCTGATGCCGCAACCCTTTCATACAGTTCCTCCTGCTGTGGTGACCCCCAATCATAAAATGATTTTCGTTGCTACTTCATAACTGTAATTTTGCTACTCTTATGAATCATAATGTAAATATCTGATATGTAGGATGTATTTTCATTGATCTTGAACAATTTATTAACTTCTGAGTTTGTCTCCTTATCAAAAAACAGAAAGTAATTCTTGTACCCACAATATGAGTTGTCATGGGTACTACTATATGAGTATAAAAGCACTGCATAGTGATCCCAAACTGTATAGAGCAATCAGGAAATATAAGAAAAAGGGAGAAGGGGGAACAGAAATTATAGGAAGGCTTGTAAACCAGAAGTTGTAATAGTGTATTACAGCTTCCCATCTGCCTCCATATCTTAATAGTGTAATAGGTGTATTAGTCTGTACAAAACATCATACCATTCTCTGTGGGAAACGCAAAAAGATGTGAAATATAATCCTTGCCCTCAAGCAGCCTGCAATCTCAAAAAGGAGATAAGGCATGCACATGTTAAAAATGAACAAATGATCCAGCTATCACACTCCTTGGTATTTATCCAAAGGAGCTGAAAACTTAGGTCCACACAAAAACCTGCATACAGATGTTTGTAGAAGTTTTATTCATCATTGCCAAAATTTAGACGCAACCAAGATGTCCTTCAGTAGGAGAACGGAGAACACAGTGAGCTGCAGAGAGTGCAGACAATGGGATATTATTCAGGGCCAAAAAGAAATGAGCTCTCAAGCCGTGAAAAGACACAGAGAATGTTAAAAGCATGCTACTAAGTGAAAGAAGGCAGTCTGAAAAAAGGCTACATTCTCCATGATTCCAACTATACGACATTCTGGAAAGAGAAAACTGTGGAGACAGTTAAAAGATCAGCAGGATGTTGACAGAGAGGGAGGTTGTACGTATGTGGGGTTGGGGGGAGATAGGAACGCTGCACTTTTTACTCAATTTTGCTGTGAACCTAAAACTGCTCAAAAAATAAAGTCTGTTTTTTAAAAAATCAAAAACAAGTAACACAAATCATGCAAGGCAGTTCTAAGTGTCAAGCGTTTGGGGTAGACCAAAGTGCTAAAGAAAAGTAGAGCCTAAGGCCATTAACAGAAAGACATGGTGAGCTCAGCACAGAAGACAGAACAGGGATTAGTCCATGAACCCAGGAACAACCCAGGAGGCCTGAAAGGACTCCCATCCATCAAACACTGCTTGGGAGAAAAAGGAGGCCCCTCCTTTTTTTCAAGAACATATTTAAAAATCTATTATCCAAACTGTTTGCACTAAGAAACAGTAAACACTCATTTCAATAAAACTCCTTAAATATAAAAATATTTAATATGCCCAATCAAATTCCTTTTGGTTATTTTTTTGTTAAATACTCAATGCAGATACAATTTACTTCTCCATTAAAAAAAAAATTCTTTTTTCCATTCTGTTTTGGTTTGTGGGTTTTTGTTGTCATTTCTTCCTAAAGCGCTGTTTTCTCACATTTGCATCTCCCGGCCTTTTTAATGTGATATTCCATTTAAACTGCCTTTTAATTGTATGTGCTGCCTTGGCAGAACATGACTGATGTACTCGCGTTAATTAGGGCTCCAGTCAGCAGCCCATGCCAGCTGGAAACTGAGAAACAAGCGTAAATTATTCTGTCATCAATCAGCTCGAAAATGTTTGAATCACTAATTAGTTTGCAATTTGGGTGACAGTTTATCTGACGCAGGCAGTGTCAGAAACTTCAGATCTTAGATGAATAATTTGCCAGGAACAAGCACAGATTCCCTGCTTTTAAATACATGAAGGTTTATCTGCATGTTGAAAGGTGGCTCAGCAGTCTTCATTAACTTCCAACTGGGACTATGTAAATCAGGAATCAGTGTGAGCCTCTTCAGACCATGGTGGCTTAGCAGATGATATTTAGAAAAAGAAAGCCTCTTTTCTTTTCTCTTCTTTTTTATTAATAATTCATAAACTGATAGATAAGGATGTTTGGGCTTTAACAGCTTTAAAAAAATCACAATGGTTTTCAAAAAAAAAGCAATCATCCTCCTTTTACATGAAAATTAGTTGTGCAGCATCTTGCTGTTTAACTGATTTATTCCCCTTCACTATCATGTGACTGTAATGTTAAATGGGGAGTGATTATTAGCCCTTGTGCTTTCAAGAAGGATTATTATTGGGGTTTTATTAAATGGCAGATTTATGTTTCTGCTTCAAGGGAAAGGTATGTAGACTTGGGTGAGGGCAGCAGGAAGAACAAGTAGTAAAAATAGAAGAGAGAAATCTTTGTCTAAAAGTACCATAAAAATCCATTATTTATTCAGTTAAGGATGCTAGAATGGCCCCCCGTTATTGAAGCCAAGTGTTGGCCTGGGTAATGACTTCTGGCATTAACTGTCATTGGGAGGAGATGTTATCTGTGGGCTACCTTTGGATTATGGTGCGATTTGGATCTGTAGCTCCATTATCCCTGCATTTATAGGCTGCACATTGCTCTATGAACAGAACAGGGATTAAGGGAGTTGTCACCTTTCAAAATTTGTTTGCAAGAGGTCAAGTTAGTCTCCCCATCGCCCCCCCCCCCCCCCCGCCCGTCAATTGTAATAGATTTAGTGAGCTGGGAGTTGCCAAATCAATACTGTCCACTTCTAGCATGGAAAAGAGAAGAAAGAAAAACAAGCGGTTTTGGAATATGCCATTCCCTCTTCATAGCCAGCTACCAGGGTGAGCGAAGCTATCTAGAAGAAGAGTGACCAGGGGTACTAGCAATAAAAGGGTGGGTTGGAGAACATGGAGCAGAAGGCAGTGTGGGCTCCACGGCTGGCTCTGTGTGAAGGCTTCAGTATCCAGGAAAGGAAAGGTAAGGTGAGAGAAACAAAGCTGACAACATAGAGTGTATGTGGGTCATTACTAAAGTTTTGAGATACAAAGAAGTTGAAAAACATAAAACCTACGTGGATGGAAACAAATGAAGCCACCCTACTAATACTGATAATCCCAGCAAGTTGAAACTTGTATGGGTGAATCAGAAAGGCCGCCAACTGTTTTTTAGAAATGAAATAATGGACCATAACACAGTTTGTTTCAAAACTTTTGAAGCGACCTACATTTCAGTTTTTTCTCTCAAATATAGGCCTTAATTTCTTTCTTCAAGGAGTTTCTTAACAATCTCCCATAGTGCCAAAGCCATTTTTTCAGTTATTCTTCCTCACAGAATTTGAGTTTACCATTTTACCCACTGTGGTCTGACTGTTTGCCCCCTAACATGCCCCCAAAACTCACACGACAATTTAACTGCCATTGTAATAGTATTAAGAGGTGGGACCCAAGAGAAGTGATTAGGCCATGAGGGTTCCACCTTCATGGTGGGATTGGTACTGTTATAAAAGGGCAAATTTGAACCTCTCTGACCCTCTTCCACTGTTCAGCTGAATAAGGAACAAGTTCTACCCTCCCCTCCAGAGGATCCAGTGTTTAAGGTGCCATTTTGGAAGCAGAGACTAGGCCCTTTCCAGACACCAAAACTGCCAGCACCTTGATCTTCAACTTACTGGCCTCCATAGCCATGAGAAATAAATGTCTATTGTATATAAATTATTTCATCTGTTATACTAGCCCCAGACAGACTAAAACATACACACACACACACACACACACATACACACACACACACACACACACACTCCAATTATTGCCTTAGTTCGAACTGTGCAGTTTCTCCCAGATTAAAGCTCCCCAAACCAGGCCTGCTTCCTTTCCCCTTCTGGCAATGAGGTGAGGGTCCATGAAGGTGATAGCAAAAGAGCAGCAGGAGCTTTTGCTCCTGGAGACCCAAGGTCAGGAGGACAGGAGAAAGGCCCTCCTGGCCACAGGGAAGCACCATCATCATCACCATGGAGGCCCCTTGAAGACCCAGGGGGACTTCACTTCCTGGGAGTACACTCCCTTTCTCAGCTTTAAGTCCCTCATTCAATTAAAGAAAATTTCTGAGAAATTTTGTATAAATTCAAATTTATATTCATGTATAAAAAACATAATATAAAAAACTAATGAGAGCAAGATGTTCAAATAGAAAACTTCACCAATCATCTCTCTACACAAACACCAAACAACTCTTCACACAAGGAGGTACCTTCAGAAGAACCAAAAGTTAAATGACCGGTCTAGTTTTAACATTGTACCAGGAAAGAGGCACTGAAGATGGCAGAAAAAACAGTCTTGCATTGCCTATGGCAGCCCTCCCCTGTCCCCTGGCAGTGCCATGCCAGTTCCCCAGGTGAAGAGAGAATGTGTATGATCCATGTGCACTGGGAGGGAGAGGGAAGTGATTATGAGACAGTGTATTGAAACTCAGAGCTTCCCTGGCACAGGGGAACACAACCCAGGACAGAATACTGTCAAAATTTTGACAGCAGAGGCATTTAGACCAGCCGATCTACAGGGAAATCTTCTGCCACCAAACCTGAGTTCCAGCTAGCCACACCACCAGCTGACCAAAAGCAGCCTGAGACCTGGACTGAATTCATGACACAGGCCACAAAGGCTGCAGTCCTTGGGCAATTCATGTGGCTGTGCCGGCTCAGAGCCAGTGGACTTGCAGTGCACATGACCTATTGAGACACCAGCAGCTGTAGCTAAGCCAGTGCCTATGTCATCTTTCACCAGCTACAGGCAGCACACTTCAGGGAGAATTTCCTGCCACCTGGATAAAGGAACGGGAAGAGTTTAGAAGATTTTGTTTTTCAAGTTGGATAACAGGTAAACCCACATGTAGGATTTTCTGAACCTTTCTTGTCGTCTTGAAGCGTACAGCTCCGAGGACAATAATACATGTATCCTTTATCTTGACACCTAAAAGTATGTCTCCTGTCTTGGGCATAAGAATATCCTGAGTTCCCACACACAGAATCCCCACTCAGTAGCCCCTCTCGCGCCAACTACCTGCCACCAGCAGCAGGAAGTTGCTCTTTGCCCGTTGGAGCCTTTTCTCGGCGCCCTCTGCTGGGCTCGTGCGCCCGCCCTGGCGTGCCCTTTCTCTGTCACCAGCTCCGCGCAGGCTTCCCCAGATCCCCACTGACCAGTACGCACGCGGGCTCCGGAGGAAAGGGACACAGGAGCGGTCTCTCCGTTTCTTCCCTTCTTCTTGGCGTCTAAGGCACACAATTTGCCCAATGAACAATCATCTTCTCAAGCCTGGTCTCCCGGGCCACCGCCGGCCACCACTGGATGGTCACCCTCTCTTCCCTCCCTCCTGCCGGTGACGCTGCCCCTTCAGGCCGCGACCACCCCGTGGTTCTGAGGCACGCCTCCCACCCTGTCCCCAGGATGTCCAAACCCAATTGGCAGAGGGCTTTCCCACCGCCCCTCAAGAGACAGGACCCCATTCAGCAGACTGTGTTCGCCTCCAGGGATCCTTCCCACTGTATCATGGGGGAAGGCCCCAGACAAGCCTGTGCCACCTGCTGGGGACTCCTGCAGGGTCGGACAGTTCAAGTCCATCAACATCTCTCCCGTCTAACGGAAGGTCACTCTCCTGGCTTCACCATCTGAGCAGGGCTACAGAGCTGATACCACTTAGTCATTTTCCCCTTCTTGCAATGAGGTGAGGGCCCAAAAAGATGACAGCAAAAGAACAGGAGGAACAGTTGCTCCTGGAGACCCAAGGGCAGAAGGACAGGAAAAGGGCCCTCCTGGCCACCATCATCACCACCACCATGGAGGCCCCTGAAAACCCAGGGGGACCTCACTTCCTGGGAGTACAGTCCTGGGCCTTCACTGGAGGGACATCTCCACCACTCTGAAGACATCTGGAGAGAAGAGACTGAAGTGTCTCCCATGACCTCCTGCTCTGAAGGCTGTGCAACCAACAGCTCACACAGCTTTACTAGAGGTATCCTCCTGCTTGGACTGCCACCCAGGTGCAGCAGGGTTCCCTCACCCAGCCCTAGGCTGCTCCTTGCTACTGGAGAAGTCGACCCTGGAACTGCTGCAAGGAGAACATGGCCCAGCTGGCCAGGCCTGCTCCAGGTGCCAGTGTCAGGGCAGGAGATGCAAGGGGAGAGCCTGCACCTATGCTACCCAGGAGCTCTTCTCCACCCAGAGCTAACAGGACTAGGGCCTGAGAAAAATATCCCTGACTCTGCCACTAGTGTAAGATAGAGGTGAGCTGCCACCACCTCCGAAGCTTCCTTGTATAGCTGGTGAGGAAGATTGAGGCACTTTGGAGGAGTGTACTGAGTGCCAAAGAAAAACCAAAATCTTGCAGGATGAAGCAGAAGCTGTGGAGGATAATACAGACGTGGGAAGCTGCAGTGCCATCCAGCCTGTCCTTCTCCCTCCTCACCTGCTGCTAAGATGGGAGACTCCCAGCCCCTGGTCACTTCCTGCAATTTCCAGGGCATATTTCCTCTTACCAATGTTGACTTGGCTGATCTGACTGCTGGACCTGCCTGTGCCTCCACTTCCTCCATAACATTCATGATCCTTAGCTGTCTTATGGCCGTTCCTGCTGACTTTCCTTCCTTTAGAACCAGTTCCAAAAATTCATAGCCCTTTACCCTTCTCATCAACACCACCTTTGTGCAGAACTTAGTCCCCCACACCCATGTGTGTGGATTCTTCTCCTTCCCTTTCCTTCCAGAACCCTTCTCCCCCTTCCTTTCTACCCACCTCCTTCTTTCTTCCCTAACCATCCTCCTCCTATCCTCCCCATTCCTCCCCCTTCATCCTTTTCCTTCTTCCTTCTTTTTTCCTTATCCCTGCTCCCCTTCTGTCCTATCCCCTCCTCCTCCTCCTTCCATCCCCATCTCTCCCCCTGTCCCTTTCTCTCTTCATCCTTCCTTCCTCATCCTTCCTCCCTTTCTTTCACCTCTCCTTCTTCTCTTCCCCTCCTTACGTCTCCTCCTTTGTTCCCTACCCCTCTTTCCTTCCCCACCCTTACTCCAGTCCATTCTACCAGGAGCCTTGCTCTTATCATGGCCATGTTTATCCTTCAACAGCAGCCAGGTCTACCACCAGAGCCAACACATCAAATCACTTGACCTGGCAGCCTACTTTAGACCTTGAGGCCATTGAAATGGACACCATTTCTCCTTCTATGGCTGTTATTTTCAGGTCTCCACAAGTCTCTAGCATGAGCTCTACTCCATTTTCCCCAATCCCCTATAATGCAGTCAAGCACCCTGCAGAGAGACCGGAATTCCCATTGGCCCTTCTCTACTTATGGTCTGTCACCACACACATTTTAGCTACAACCATCATGTTGGCCTAGAAACCACCCATCAGCCCACATTTGCTGATGGGCAGCAGCATGGAGCCTATTTTTCCAGAGCCCCTGTCTTCATGAGCCTTAACATCACAGCTCCTCCCTGTTGTCTTCACTGTGGGGGGCAGGGCCTGTAATAGCATCACTCACGCCTGCTTTTCACACCAATGCTATGGATACTACCTCTCCTTCTTAGGTTGTCATCCCCCAGGGTCTCCCTGTCTCCAAAAAGAGCAATGTCCCTTTCTACAAGCAGCTTCCCGAGAACACACCTCCCATGGCAGAATTGCCTCAGTGCATGTCTCCAATGGCATGGGCATGCCTGGACAATTAGGGGACCATCCATAATGCTCAAGCATTGAATTAATCCAGGAGCCACCCCTCAGTCCACATTTCAACTCTCTGATGGACAATACCCATCTCACCAATCACTATCATGGGGAATGAAGCTATAGGCCTGGCCTCTCCTATAGCCCAGCCACCCCGGGGCAACCTAATGCCATCAGTTTCACTCACTGGCCTATAAGCACATGGCCAACAACCAGGGTACTTTCCTCCTTTACACAGCCAAGACATCTGGTTTGGAGTTGCCATCAAGATTCCTAGCACTGGGGACAGTACTTCCTTATTGGCCAGCACCACCCCAGGCCAGCTAGTGCTCAAGAGACCTGCAACCCCTGTGATGGGAGCTTTGGGCTCTGTGTGTCTGCACCAGGCCTCTGCTACACATTCTCCCTTTCCCCTAATCCATTTGCCTCAATGGACCTTTTTTTTTTTTCCACACAATGTATATTAAACTTGTCTTCTGCTAATCTAACTCTGCTCAAGTGTGTTTATTTTTTGAGTCAACTGTGGAGGAAGAGTTGACATGTGTGAGGGGTTATGTGTTACACCTGGCTTTCTATAAACTTTTCTGGGTCCCAGGGAAAAGGATGCGAAAGTAGCTACCTTTCACCACCCTTACCTCTTCTCTCTATTATTTCCAACCACCTGACCTCCTTGGAGACAAGATCCTCCCTGATGTGTGTTAGGAAATATACTTTCTGATTTTAGTCTTTAAAAATGCATAAATGACCTTTCATTGTGTGCCTTTGTCTTTAGGTGACACTTAGGCCAATTATGCTCACACATTCCCACTTTACTTAAGGGCTGGGCTTGGCATCCTGCTTCTTGCATCTAAAGAAATCAAGGAAGAGTTTGTGTCTTCTCTATAATTATTAAATATGTAGCCTTATTTAAAATTGCTCTTGCTTCTTAAATAACCAGAAAAAATTCACTTTGCTAACTGGCTTGGCTCTTACATAAACCACTAGGACATCAAATCACAACAGTTAGAATTACACTCAGTTCTGGCTGATCCTCAAGTTCTCTCTCTCTCTTAAATCTCCACTAGATTTAATTGTTAAAAATTCTATCTTTTGTAAGCATTTCACAGCCCAGAAAAACCATCTGAGGATAGGGACAAGGGAAAAGCATTTCCTTCAGATTTTAACACACTGCATTACACATTTATTCAGTGATGACTATACACTAGATTCTGTGTTAGACCTTAGAGACAGAGTTGAAATACATTTCTTTCACACCCACAATGTAGTGGGAAAGATAGATGACTGGACCCAAAATTCAACTGCACGGGTAAGCACTGACATGTAACATGTAGGGAGCAGGTAAGAAGAACATAAACTACTTCCAAGGAAATTAAACACAAACCTTCATGGGGGAGAAGGGAATGGTAAAGTACAGAAGGACTGTTCCAAGTGTAAGCAATAGCTTGCTAAGGGTGAGGGAAGGGACACCAGCCAGTGGGACAGCAGACAGGTGTTCTTGAGTGGCTGAAGAGTGGAACCAAAGATGGGAGATGCACCTGTAGTGAGAAGAAGAGAAAAGAACATGGAACAAACTTAATATCATGAGTCATTCTTTCTTTTTCCTCAAAGTATGGGAAGTCAAAAAAGTGTTGTAAACAAAATGATGTGAGATTTTAGAAACTACATGTAAGAAAGAATAAGTAAATTGTTCCAGAGCAGAGTTAGGGAGATTTAGTGAGACTGCAGTGAACCAAGCAAAGGTGAGACAATGAGGCCTTGACCTAAAGAATTGATAGTGGGAATGATGAGGAGGTAAGAGAAAAGTAAAATGGATGATCCCACAGAACTCAGCTCTACTCCAGCCATTTGGCTTGGATAGATGAACATGAGTGATTTGGGCAAAAATACAAGTTCTACTTTTAATAGCATGAGATTTCTGCAGTAATGCAATTACTACCTGGAAGTTGGTTCATTAATTTGCCAATTTTACATATCTCTTGAGCATCTGGAATGTGCTATGCACTATTGTAGGGTAGAAGCATCAATTGGAAGAAAAGCAAAATTCCTGGCTTTGTGGACCCTGTATTCTAGTGGAAGGAAAAAAAAAAAAAAGGGAATTGTCAGGTAGGTTAGGCAGTAACAAATGCTATGGAACATAAAGAAGTCCAACGAGGGTTAAGGCTGTGAAAAGTGAAAAGGAGGAGCTTTCATTTAAACTGTGGACAAGACATGCCTTATTGGGATGGTGAAATTGGATTGAAATCTAGACAGAGACAATTGAGTCAGGTATCTGAGAGAAAAGCATTCACGATAACAGAAATAATCAATGTAATAGTGACAAAAAAGGATGCCTGGAGTCCCTAGCAATGTGGATAGAATCAAGTCAGCAAATGGGAGGGATGGAATGGTGCAAGGAAGACAGAGAAGATGTGGGTTGAATTTCTTTCATGACTATATATTGGTATCATCACAAACAGATAACACAACCTTTAAGATTCTCAGTGAACTAAGGGCCTTTACTATGGCCTGCCTATGTCATAAGATTTTTGAAAAGTTAAAATGAAGTAACATAAGGAAGTGACTTGCAAATCATTCTTGTTATTGTTCTATACAAAGGTGTGGATGGCTAAGATAGATTTTCACTGGATTAAAGATTTAAACTTAAGACATGAAACTATAAAAATACTAGAACAGAGTGCAGTGAAAACACTTAAAGAAATCAGTCTGGGTAAGTATTTTATGAGGAGGACCCCCCCGGGCAATTGAAGCAGCTTCAAAAATACACTACTTGGACCTGATCAAACTAAAAAGCTTCTGCACAGCCAAGAACACAGTAAATAAAGAAAGCAGACAGCCCTCAGAATGGGAGAAGATATTTGCAGGTTATGTCTCTGACAAAGGTTTAATAAACAAAATCCATAGAGAACTCAAACGTATAAGCAAGAAAAGAACAAGTGATCCCATCACAGGCTGGGCAAGGGACTTGAAGAGAAACTTCTCTGAAGAAGAAAGGAACACAGCCTACAGACATATGCTCATCATCTTTAATCATCAGAGAAATGCAAATCAAAACTACCTTGAGATACCACCTAACTCCAGTAAGATTAGCCCATATCACAAAATCCCAAGACCAGAGATGTTGGCGTGGATGTGGAGAAAAGGGAACACTTCTACACTGCTGGTGGGAATACAAATTAATACATTCCTTTTGGAAAGATGCTTGGAGAACACTTAAGAGATCTGTCATTCAATCCTGTAATTCCTCTACTAAGTATATACCCAGAAGACCAAAACTCACATCATAACAAAGATATTTGTACCAGAATGTTTATTGCAGCCCAATTCATAATTGCTAAGTCATGGAAGAAGCCCAAGTGCCCACCAATCCACGAATGGATTAATAAATTGTGGTATATGTACACCATGGAATATTATGCAGCCTTAAAAAAAGATGGAGACTTTACCTCTTTCATGTTTACATGGATGGAGCTGGAACATATTCTTCTTAGTAAAGTATCTCAAGAATGGAAGAAAAAGTATCCAGTATACTCAGCCCTGCTATGAAACTAATTTATGGCTTTCATATGAAAGCTATAACCCAGTTATAACCTAAGAATATAGGGAAGGGGGAGAGGGAGGAGAGGGAGGGGGGACGATGGGCAGAGGGAGGGTGATTGGTGGGATTACACCTGCGGTGCATCTTACAAGGGTACATGTGAAACTTAGTACATGTAGAATATAACTGTCTTAACACAAGAACTAAGAAAATGCCGGGAAGGCTATGTTAACCAGTGTGATGAAAATGTGTCAAACGGTTTATAAAACCAGTGTATGGTGCCCCATGATCGCATTAATGTACACAGCTATGATTTAATAATAATATAAAAAGACAAAAAAAAAGGTACAACAAGGGAAGGTAGAACCACTGTGGAGAACAGTAGGATGATTTATCAAAAAACTAGAAATAGAACTGCCGTATAACCCAACAATGCCACTACTGAGTGTATATTTAGAGAGACTGGCTGGAACAGTTCAGCCTGCTGTCTGTGAGTTGCCCCTCACCTAGGAACATCACCTGTAGGCTTTGCAGCTAGCCCCATCCCACCTGGCTTAGAGAAAACAAGGATGGTCCTCAGGAAGTCTCATACTATGTAGCTCCAAAAGGCGATTTTGAGAGGCTGTATGTGGGAAGGACCACAGGAGAAAGCAATAGCTCACTTAAATTGTCAGTGATGAAAAGGAGTGGTGAACTTCACATCCTGGGTCTGCTGAATCTGAATTTAGCCTGCCAGTTTTAATTTTCAAATGGCCTTAAAACCCCAATGAGCAGGTCATTGAAACAAGCTGCCACATCACTGTGACAGGTCCTGGCAAAGGCATGATGAACTCCACACCTGGGGGGCCTTGAAACTGATATCACCCTGCCTATTTTAGCATCCAAACAGCCCTAAATTTCTGCTGAGCAGGCTAGTTGTGTGCCAAGTAGCTGCTTTGCTTTGGTAGGTCCTAGAAAAGGTGGGATGAGCTCCATATCAAAAGGCCTCTGAATTTGATGTTAGTCCCTGAATTAGCCATCCAAATGGTCCTAATAATCTACTGAGCAGTCAACAGAACAAATGGCCAGCAGGTTCTGAAATAGATGTGGAGGGCCTATGAAACTAATACCAGCCCACAGGATCAGGCAGCCAAATAGCCTTAATTCCCACTGAGCAGAGGGTGGTACAGGGAGCTGCCACTTGACACTGGTGAGTCCTAGAAGGGGTTTGGAGAGTTCTGAGTTTGGAGGCAGCTGGTACCATCATCAGCACACATGACTGGGCATCCAAAAGGCCCCAGAGTCTGTTGAACACCACTACCTCTGGCAAATAGGTATGCCACTTGGTCCACACAGGCTCAGCCTTCCAGGCCCCAATTGCTTTCTAAGAGCCACCTCAGCTCAACCAGAATATCTCTCACCAATGATATAGGGAAACCCTAATCTTTTAGCTTATAATTTTTTAAATAAATAAATTGAAAACATACATGGGGAGGAATCAGCAGAAGAAACCTGAGAACCTGAAAATTCAAAGCAGATGAACTTTCCCAAAAGATACAGCTAAAAATGCCATCCATAAAGAAATTATCAAAATGAGAGAAATAGAGTTCAGAATATGAATGGCAAATAAGAAGAATGGAATTGAAGAAAGGTGGAAAAGGAAATCCAGAAACTGTCTCAAGAAATCAATAAAATTAAAGACAAATTCACCAAGGATTAAGAGATAATTTGGAAGGATACAAGGGAGCATAAGGAATTGAAAGAGGCTATCAAGGAATTTCAAAACATAGTAGAGAGTTTCTGCAATAGCATAGCACAGGGAGAACAAAGAATCACAGAACTCAAGGACAAGACTTTCAAGCTAACATAATCATTTAAAGGGCCAGAGCAGAAGAGAACCAAAGCAAAGTAATCTCTTAGAGAGATATGAGTATACACAAAGCATTTAAATGTACAAGGTATCCGTAGGTATCCCTGAAGAAGAAGAAGAGAGTCCTGAAAGCATGGAAGCTTTACTTCAAGATATTATTGTGAAGAATTTCCCAAGCATTGCGAGAGACCTAGAAATACAGATACTAGATAGTTACAGAATTCCAGGATGACTCAATTCAAACAAAGCATGTCCTAGACAAAGCATGTCCTAGACACATTGTAATTAACTTGGTGAAAGTCAAAACAAAAAAGAAAATTCTTCAAGCAGCCAGGGGTAACCACATTCTTACCTAAAAGGGCAAAAGCATTAGAGTCCCATGGATTTTTCAGAGGAAATTTTACAAGCCAGAAGACAGTGGTTACCTATCTTAAATTTTTTAAGCAAAGCAACTTTCAACCCAGGATTCTGTATCCTGCAAAGCTAAGTTTCATATTCAATGGAAAAATCAAGTCTTTTATTGGCAAGTAAGCACTGAAGAAATTACAAGACCAGCTCTGCAGTAAGTATGCAGACTCATACTGTACATAGACTATCTCAATGGACCACAAGCAAAGTAAAGATACCCAGAAACTAAAGACATAGCCTAGCTTCCACAAAGGTCCAAGTGATAAAACTAGGTAACAGATGTCCACAAAAAAGGATGAACAGAACTCTACCATACTTATCAATCCTCTCAATAAATGTGAATGGCTTGAATTTCTAACTGAAGAGGTACAAACTGGATGACTGGGTAAAAAGACACAAACAAGTATGTATTGTGTTTAGGAAACACATCTAACCTCCAAGGACAAAATGAGACTCAGGGTGAAGGGTTGGAAAACAGTATTTCAGGCAAACGTAATTTAAGAAAAAAAGCAGGACTTGAAATCCTACTTGCAAATATATTGTGCTTTAAAGCAATAAAAGTAAAGAAAGACAAAGTTAGACACTATGTACTGGTCAAGGAAACAATACAAAAAGAAGACATTTCAAACCTCGTTATCAATGGACCAAACTTAAATGCTCCCAGATATAAAAAACAAACCCTATCTGGTCTGAACAATATGATATGCTGAAGTACCATTATAGCCAGGGACTTCATCAGCTCACTGAAATAAATGGACAGATCCTCTGAGCAGAAAGTAAATAAACATGACTCTAGAACAAATGGGCTTAACAGACATATATAGAACATTTTGCCCCAATAATACTAAGCATTTGTTCTTCTTGTCAGCTTATAGATCATTCTCCAAGATTGATCATATCTTAGGACACAAATCAAATCTCAACAAATTTAAAAGAATAGAAATTACACCTGTGTCTTTTTAGACAATAATGGAATAAAAGTAGAACTCAATGCCCACAAAAATCTTCATCTCCACACAAAGTCACGGAAACAAAACAACCTTATGCTGAATGATAGCTGAGTCAAGGAAGATATAAAGAAGGAAATCACTAGATTCCCTGAATAAAATGACAATGAAACTACAAACTATCAAGATATGAAGATACCGCAAAAGCTTTCCTAAGAGGGAAATTTATTGCATTAAATGAGATAGATTCTAAATATCAAAAAAAAAAAAACAGAAATAGCACACATTAATGGCAGAATGAACCATCTCAAGGAATAAGAAAAGGAAGAATAATCTAATCCCTAACCTAAATAACCAAAATAAGACAAGAATTAGATGAAATTGAAAACAAAAGAGCTATTTGGAAGATTAACAAAACAAAAGTTGGTTCTTTAAAAAGATAAATAAAATCAATAAACCTATGGTAAAGTTAACTAGAAACAAAATAAAAGTAAGATCTCTAATACTTTTAATCAGAAAAAGGGAGCTAACAACAGATACCACAGAAATACAAAAGATCATCACTGATTGTGACAAAAAAAAAACTCTATGCCAAAAATTTAAAAATGTGAAGGAAATGGACCATATACTGAGGGTGGTGGGTTCAAACCAAGCCCTGGCCAAAGTGCAACAAAAAATAGTCAGGCAATGTGGTGGGCACCTGTAGTCCCAGCTACCTGAAAGGCTGAGGCAAGAGAATTGCCTAAGCCCAAGAGCTGGAGGTCGCTGTGAGCTGTGATGCCATAGCACTCTACCCAGGGTGACAAAGTGAGACTCTGTCTAAAAAAAAAGGAAATGGACCAATACCTGAAATCACACTACCTCCCTGAACTTAACCAGAAAGAATTACAACTCTTGAACAGACCAAGATCAAGAACCAAAATTGCAAGAATAATAAAAAAGCTTCAACAAAAAAAAAGTCCTGAACCATGCAGTTTTATACCAGAATTCTACCAAACCTTCAAAGAAGAGCTCATACCTACATTGCAGAACCTATTTCAAAACATTGAGAAGGAAAGAAGCTTTTTCAACTCCTTCTATAAAGCAAATGCCACCCTGATACCAAAACCAGGAACAAACCCAACAACAACGCTTGTTCTACTAATGTGTATAAATATGCAAATACTGCAGTAGATGCTAGGAATTCAATAGTAAGTGACATAGACCCAGCCTATGCTCCATGAAGTGTACAGCCCCTTGGAGAATACACACTTATGAAGTAAACCATTTCCAATAGAATGTGACTCATGCCTTGAAAGGGGAAATAGAGTCTACCATGAGTATGTAGTGGGAGTCTAGCCTTAAGCAGTGAAGATTTCCCTGTGGAAGATTAAACTAACTCATGATATGTAATTAGGAGTTAACCAAAAGAGGTTGGGGGAGGGGGGGAGAAGAAGCAGCAGTGTATGCCTTGGACCAATACTTTTTTTTATAAGGATGAGGGGAACAATTGTAACAAAGAAGTGGAGAAGTTTGGATGAGCATCACAGGCTCCAACTAATGTAAAGAAATGGACTGGTCAGGCAACTGACACTCACTGTAAGTACAGATACTAGCTCTTTAAAGATGCTCAGGACTATATAGAGTCTGGTCAGGTAAGAAAGGAAATCAATGGAAAAAAAGATGCTTTCTCTGCCCTTGAACCTCCTTCCATCTGTTCACTCTTCTGTAATACAGAGTATTAAATTCCCAGTTGTGTGTCTTCTTCTCTTAGTACACGACTTTTCCAACATCAGTTCTGACTTTTTATTTAATTCATTCAGCATCATGCTTCAACCTTCTCCTGGAGAGTCTCTAAAGGGCTGATTTACTATTTGTATCAACTAGACTATGGGCTCAGCTATTCAATTTTGTTTCTTCACCATCCCGAGAGTGCTGTCGTCAACTTCATGATCCAAGATAGCTCATCATCTTGTTCACAGTCCTGCCAAGAAAAAAAAAAGTGGACAGAGAAAAGAAGAAATGTCCCTGCCTTTGTTTGAACTTGTGTACTTCCTATCCGCATGCCTTCCATTGGTCAAACTTCAGCCATCTGCCCTCATTAAGTCCTAAGAATGTCTTAGAGGTATAACTTTTTTATTAAGTGGCCAAATGCCTAGCTAAAAATTGGGAATTTGGTTACAATAAGAAGGGAAGACTGGCTATTGGGACAAACAGCAATCTCTGCCACACCATTATCTTTGAACATCATTGATCCCTTGCATAAAGGGTTAAAACTCCTTCAACACAGATTAGCGAAGTAGTGAAGCCACATTGATGAAGAAATACAAAGAAAAATCGGATGTTACAAAGAAGCTCTAATCATTCATTTGATGCAGGCACATCAGCCCACATTATTTAGCTCTAGAAATCTGTAGACTAAGGAAAAAACAATTGTTTCCATCAGCAATCTTGTACTATGCAATGAGAATTTCCATAGCTTTGGGTAATTTACTTGAAGTTAGAGAAAGAAAGCCTTATCTGATTCATTATATCTGTTAAAAGTTAGAAACCTTGATTGGCCTGCTCCTTTACCTCATCATAAAACACCAGAACATGGTGATTTCCTCCCACAACCTATAACACAAGTAGAACCAGTTAAACTCTCTCTGCAGCTTCTGACCCACACTAGCCTCCAACCTGTGTCCTGGAGGAAAACGTGAAGTTGGTAGCTCCCTGCTTTAGTATTGGTCCAGTTTGCTCCTAGTTCTGCTCCAACCTCAACATCCCAATTTCTCAGAGATTGGGAACCTGTCTTATGCATGTTTCTCTCTGGCTAGGCCCTTGTTGGACCCTCAGTTTCCCTGTGGGTCAGGTCTCTTCTCACATTTCCTATGATAAGGCAGAGGCATTTCTTCCTTGGCCCTCTTCCCACTTATAGTCTTCTAGAAACTGGATTCCTTCCTTCTTCATGCATCATCCAATTTAAGGACTGATTCTTGATCTCTATTTTCTGAGAGAAATGCTTTTGGTAGGCCAACCAATCTTAAACATAAATTCTCCTGTGATTCACTTACACAAACTTCTTCTTTCTCTCTCTCTCCTTTCTCTCTCCCCTTCTCTCTTATACACACACACACTCCACCCCACATATTGGTCCAGTATCAACCTTCTATTAATAGTATTAACAATTATGTCCTACTTGTCCTTTTCCCTCATGGCTTCTTTTCTAGTTTGAGATCTGCCACCAGATTGCTGTCCCAGTATATTCATCTTTGTAATCTCCAATTTGGGACCTAATTTACATTTTTAGATTTTAGCCCTTTCATCCTACCTAAGACGCCTGATGTTGCCTTCTACTAGTGGGAGAGTCCATAACTACCTTAGTTCGTGTGTGGCTTCTTGAGAATGTTATAGTCAACTTCCACTAAGTTATGTAAACAAATCCAACAATTCAACAGCTTACTACAACAAACTTTAATTTCTCACATCACATGTTGACTGCAGCTCTGCTCCATGCCCTTTTTATTTGGGAACAAAGTCTGAGGAAGAGGCCATCCTCTGGGAGACGTTGGCATCAAAGCAGAGAGAAAAGACAAGTGACAGAACAAATGATAGCTCTTAGCGCCCCACTAAGAAACATCACATACCCCTTCTGCTCATGTACCACTGGCCAAAACAAAGTCACAATGCAAAAATCACACACCAATGAAGAAATTATAATTTTCGCATAGAAACAAAGAAAGGGCTGTATCTTTTAACAGAAATACAATCTACTAAAAACTTTCCAAGAACATCCCCAAGAGCTTTCTGGGTTGCTTAGTAATGACTGATTAGGACAAGGGATGCCCTTCCTGAAGTAGGAGGGGTTGAAATTCCACACATCTCTCAGGGTCTCCATGGATTGGACAACTGGCTTTTTCCATCCATACTATAAATAACTGACACTTAAGCTAAGACAGTTTGGCATCCAGTCTTTTTGAGTCTCCTGAAAAAAGCTGCTCCTAAGGTTGACCCATAAAAAGGAGAACAATGGCGTGGAGGGGAGTTGGGAAGGCTCCAATCTGTGGAGACCACAGAATTTCCACCAGGTGCCAATGCAAACAAGCCTCTGTGCAGGACCCAAGAAATGGGAGACTGTGCCTCCATGCTAACCTATGATGTGTAAGCCTCTACTTTAACCTCTGCTGAGATTACATTTTGGAGTTCATCCTCATTACATGGCCATCCCCATGTTATGAATGTGATAGATTCTGTAGGTTTGTCTAATGTGTTAGAGTAGGTACATTTATCTATTACCTATAATAGCCTCTATTCATGACTGTGAGTCATACATCAGTCTGATGTTTGTAACTCATGGAACTTACTGTAATATCCTCCCTTCATAAGTCCCAGTTGTATGTAAGTTAGATATTTGTAACTCAGGAACTGTCTGTACAGTCTTCCATGTTTGGGTTTAGATTTACAAGGCAGAGTGAAACAGGATGAGATTTGTGAAAGTACATTATCTAGTGCTTGGAATGTGGTCAAAGCAGAACATGGACATTGAATACTACACACCCGCCAGCATCACTTTTGCTTAACTCCAGCCCATGTAAAGTTTCTGTCACTCAGCATCTTGGCATCTATCCTCACAAAGATGGGAGGGACAGAAGGAAATAGTGAAATCTATTTTGGGTAAACAACAATTTAAGCCTACTCAGGTAGCCTCATTTTCTTTTTATCTTTTCTTTTCTTTCCTTTGCTATTTTTTTTCTTTTCCTGTTTCCCTGGTCTCTTTCCAAGATAACTAGCCCTAGGATTTGTAAAAACTATAGCGAAATCTACAGAGACGCACATGGGGTGAAACCAGGAGAGAGGACATGGAGACTGGGATGCACAATTAACATCAGCTGGACCCAACTGAATAGAGATGATCTGTGTTGTACATGGTTAGTGGGGCCACAATGAGGCTTCAAAAGTCGGCTTTGTGTTACCTTTGTGACTTTCTTTGGTGTTCTCCATTGTCATTTGTCCCTTCAGACTCCTGGGTCCTCTCTAGTGATTTGGTATTCCACTTCAGTATGCCCAGTATGATCAACACATGGATCTCTCCTTCCTATCAAAATTTAGCTGTCATGTGTTCCACTTCTTATGGGCCAAAAGGCAGCCATTCTCTCTAAGAAAGGAGCTTTGCCATGAGTATTATGGCCATTCTGAAAGAGCTTAAGAAGACATTTTTAGACATTCAGTACCCTGCGGTCCCACTGGGTGACCATCTTTAAAATAGTTTATGTGAAAGTTCAATCTGCTGTCAGCAGCCTATAAATAGGAAAAACCACAGCTACTGATTCAAAGCAAAATAAGATGTTTGAATACTCTGAGGGTTAATGAATGTTCTGAATCAGATGGGCTTGGACCAAAGAAGTGCAGGTTCCATGAACCAATTTGGAATTCACTTATCTTTCTAAATTAGTCAGATTACTCTGTGGAGATACAGCAAAAGTTCTGCAATATGCTGGACAGTATGTAATTTTAAAAGCAAGAAAATCTACCTAAAATAAAAGTCTTTACCCAAAATAGAGAAGGCATAGGATGATACTAATATATGCTGACACCCATACCTGGTTGAACCTGGGTTAGAAACTTTTCATACACTGCTACCACTCACAGTAAAAATAATATTTGTGAGGCTCTGTTATGTGCCAGGGACTATTCTAAGCACTTAACACACAATAACTCATTTAACACTCACAACGACTCTGTGAAGTGCATATAATTATTAGTTTCATTCTAGAGAAACTGGTGCAAGGGTGCACAGCTGGCAAGATTCCAGCAAAGAGCATGTGCTGCCTCACTGAGTCCACATAGTTATCTATGAGATGCATGTTATTAATATTATCTCCCCATTGTGCCTAAGAGTAAAACAGGTCTCATCGAAATGTGTCATGGGTGGCAGGTAAAGGTTACATTGCTTTGATCCCAGGTCTTTCTGGCTCTGAAGTCAGCTCTCTTCCCCTGGTGTATCTGATATTATGAAGTCATAGGTTCCTCCTCCATGCAGGAGAAGTGGCAGCTGACAACTGAATGGATTCCTGTCAGCAGGCACAAATGGAATAGATGAGTTCAGGTGGCTTGGCTGATCTCCCCTGTGCATTACGGTCTCAGTGAGGAGGGCTATAAAACAGGAATAAAAGGAAAGGGCTTATGAGTACTAAAAGGCTATAAAATCTCCTTGGATTTGGTTTCCAACAAATCAAATGTGAAAGAAAAGCCATCCTGCCTCTCTCTGAGCTCTGCGGAGGTGGTCTGAGTTCTTTCTAAATGCTTCAGCACTTTAAAACACAAAACTCCACTCCTGTTTTCAGAAGGCTACTGTTTTGCATAAGGGGATTTTGAAGTTGGTTCATGCTTCTGTTACAAGCTCTTGATTATTACCTGCTTCTGGATTATCTAAGAGGAATCTCCCTCCCATGTGTTGGAAGAATTCTTGCATCCCCACTCCATTTCACCGGGTAGAAGAATGATTTCTGACATCAAAAGAAATTCTCAGATAGGTGAGTTAGGGTCCTATAGTGATGTGATAAGTAATGAAAGAGGAAGAAGAGAATGTTTTGGATGATTGTGAAAAATGTGACCATTTGGGCAACAGAGAATATTTAGATGAGTTAGGTAGAAAGATAAATGTTTGGGTTCACTTACTTTTTTAAGGGTTTGATATTTATATGATATTAAAGATATTCCAAATGCATAGTGGGGGCTCCATATATAATTGTTGAAAGGCTAGATTAATGCAGTTATTAAAAGGAGATAATGCCATCTTTACAATTTTTTTAAAGGACAATAAAATGTTTTAACATTCATGATTTCACTTTATATGTTGGGAAAAGCTTCTTCTAAAATATTCATTCCCTTTCACCACTGCTTTTGTAGCCTTTCTCCCCTTATGAATAATGCTAACACATTATGTAAAAACTACATGTTGTTAAATATACTTTATTAAGACTGTGACTGCCGAGTTTGTTGGGATTTTCTTTTCCCCAAAATGAAAATGTTAGTTTTCTTTGGCTATGCTGATTACTAGGAAATGACAATCAAAGCAGGCAGGAAAGGGGGCCATGATCCACTGTTTTCTTCACTCTGGACATACATAAAACATGGATATACACATACACACATACACTGAGTATATCCTGATAATGTTTGTTATCTTGTAAATTGTATCCGTATCTCTGATAATTGCAGATGTCAAATGTGACTTGAGTATTGCAGGGTTTTTTTGTTTGTTTGTTTTTTTGAGAGGGAGTCTCAAGCTGTCACCCTGGGTAGAGTGCTGTAGGGTCATAGCTCACAGCAACCTCCAATTCAGGCTCAAGCCATCCTCTTGCCTCAGTTTTTTCTAATTTTTAGTACAGATAGGGTCTCGCTTTTGCTCAGGCTTGTCTTGAACTCATAAGCTCAAGCAATCCACCCTCCTCGGCCTTGTAGAGTGCTAGGATTACACGCGTGAGCCACCATGCCAAGCCAAGTGTTGCAATTTTAATACAGTTTTTTCCTTTCTTAAAATGTGTACATCTATACACTTTTTTGGCCCTCTCTGTAAACACACACACACACACACCTGTGATAATATTGTTTGCTGCACATGCTGTTCAGGCTGCTTATCCAAAGGAAGCTATTGGCCTTGACTCCCAAACTGAGACTGGATTAACCCCTCTCTGGCAGATGTTAAGAACACAGCAGAAGCTGCTGAAGTGGTAAGAATTCAGGAGGGAGGAAGTGTGGCTGGTAGTAGCTGGGGTCTTTAGTAAGAGGAAGGTTTCACAGAAAGAGTCTTTAGTAGGAAGTCAGCTAAAAAAAGAAATGATAACAGTCTTGGAATGGGGTGAGGGAGGAGTGAGAGGGAAAATGGGAGATAAATTCCACCGTTCCTGGTAACATGGAGATCTTCAGTCGATCTGATGGGATGGGTGCCATGAATGGCACAGTACAGGGTAAGATTCCAACTCCCATTAAGTCATAGAAAGGGATATCTGAAAATAAATCAAGAAGAATGCAAATTATACTGATTTGGAGCCATTCAGGCAACCCAAGAGGTTGTGCTGGGTAAACTAATTTAGTATCCAGAATTGGGGTGACCAAGGGTAAGGGGTGCCAGAAGTCTAATGGGGCATCAAAAAATTCCAGGCACAGGGACCCTGAAGATAGCCTAACCTGCCTGTGAAGGCTTGTACCTCTGCAGGGGAACCTGGTATCTCTAGCTTTTAGCATAGAAGCTAAGACTGTCTCTGAGGCTCACAGAGAGAAGGTGATCGAGACCAGTTGGCTCCAGAAAAGGAAGTAAGAATCTGGAGCAGGTTGAAGGAAAGGAGTGAATAATGCAAATAACTAAAGGCTCAGGATTCATTCACTTACTAAAAATGTATTGAACACCTACTATAGACAAGCATCAGATCACATGCTGAGGTGTCAGTTGTGGAAAGAACTGAAATGATCATTCTCATGTGGAGTTTACAAGTAAAAAGCAATTTTGAATGCAAGGTGAAAAGTGCTGCAATGCTAAGGTCCAGGGCTTGATGGAAACATGGGAAGACTCTCTAGCCTAATGTGGGGGAATTGAATGTTTCCAAGAAGTGACTCCTAAACCAAGATCTGGAGATAATAAGGACTTCCACAGGTAAAAGGGTGACAGTAGTGTTGGATAAAAAAAGGTTTTCAAGCAAGGAGGGTAGACTGTACAGTGTAAGAGAGAGCCGAAAGTCGTCCTAGGATAGAGGCAGAGAGTGTTCAGAAATGTGGGCAGAGGGACATCCAAGGGCCACATCATGAAGCCCTTTCTAAGGATGTCAAAGATGATGTTTAATCTATGCATTTTAGCCCACTCCAGTAATTTCAAACTTAGGGTACAGAGGATAAAAATCCCATCCCATATTGTATTAAGACAGCGTGAGTGTTACAGCCGAGGAGAGCTGACTTATATCCCGGCTCTACCACTTACTGGGTGAAGGTGGACGATTCCTCCAAAGGCTCTGAGCCTCAATTTTACCTCCGTGAAATGGAAATCCCTTTCTTACATTTCATGGTTATTTTTTGAATTGGGATGTTTTCTGTATAGAAAGGAAGCCATGCACTTGGGGAGGAGCATTCAGTAAATGTAAATAATGATTCATTCAATTTCTTACTACCTTACAACACCATTAGAATTCTTCTTGTGTTCAGTAAGAGAGGACAATGGATACAACACTGATATGGGAGAAGGATTTAAAGCCCCCTTTCTAATGTGCCACTAACAATGTGAGCCAAGTCCCAGAATAATGCAGTTTCCTATCTGTAAAATAGGAAGCCATAACACTTGATTCCTCACTTCCAGGCGTGTTGTAAAGTTTAATTAGATGTTATCCATAAAGTACTATGAACTTCTCAGAGGAAGACAGCATATAAATACAAGTTACAGAGCTCTTATTATTCATTTTCCTTCTCTGATTTAGCTGCGAGTCAGTCCCCTATAACTCAGAACCTTGGCATTTTCTTCCCATATATTCCTGATACTTTGTAACAGGAAAAGTCCACCTTTTGTTCATTGTCTCCATCTCACGATGCCTGATGCTCTGGATTTCATGTGGCCACCCTCTGGTCACTTATTTATTAAATATTCTGATGATTTTTTTCACTCACTTTGTACAATGTGGTCAGAGGAAGTTTCAGACAGTGAAGAGAGCTTCATCTTTCTAATTACTCTCTTGAACTTTACATTTTAATGTGCACCAGTTAGATTCTAATTAAGGAAGGGCAGGTCGTTGATTATTTGGTCCTATCATGTTTATATAATTCTCTAAATCTTTTGGGCCATGTTGGTTTAATAATAATTGGTAAGTCTTAGGATTGAAATGAATGTTCTTCTGACATGAAGATAAATTCATAACTTTGGGGGCTGCTTGGTGTCTAGTGCTTAAATGTCCATAAAACTATCATTTCTGCCCAGGTTTATATTTCATATATCATTTGCTTTATTTCTATGAGTGGGATTTCTTTATTAAAAACTGAAAGTGATGTATTTCTATAGGACAGTTAAAATCTGTGATTAGGTTCTACCTCCCTTCCTTCCTCAAATGAAATTCATTGTTTTCATGCTTACTGCAAAACAGAAATGAGTGTTATTAATACTTAATGGGGAGTTTTGAATTTTAATCAAAACAGTAAAATTTTTCAATGTTGGACTCAAGTATTAATCCCTCTAGTATTTTCAGTGTTTACCACAGATCCTGCCATATGTCACAAACCACAGCTATATTGGATAAATAAAGAAAACACTTTTTTACCAGAAGTGGGAAGGGATCAAACAATTTCAACATATCCTAGAAGGTTCAAAAAATCACCAAGACATGACATTATACAGATATGATTTCAATCAAAATTTAGTTATGGCACAATGAATAGGATCTAATTTTGAGAAGCAGTAAAAGTGACTGGGTTCAGGGAGAGGGTTACAAGGGTCTACAGTTGTATATATAATGTGTAATTTTTTAAAGAAAAGATTCAAAGCAAGTAAGGCAAAAAGCTAAGATTTTATAAGTGGCAAGTACATGGCTACTTATTATATTATTTTATTCTTTTCTATAAAATTGAAATAAAAAAAGTTTTTACAGTTATAGTACTATTTAGGAAACTTAATTGTGAAAAAAAATAGAATCATTCTCATGGGTTTCTGCCTTACAGAAGTGTTAAGACTCTAATCAAGGACCTTACAAAAACCTCTGCTCATAGCATATTATGGATAAAAGCTGACACTGAACATGAAAACAGAAATCTCAACTTAGTTTTGAGAGTGCCATGTATGAGCTAAATCTATATTCTTTACAAATAAAAGCAGAAATTTAGAGATACTCCTATGACCCTTCACTCTGTCAGTCCACAAATATAGCCTATTGAGATATGCTTGAAGTATTTATTGTTTTTAAAAGATTGCTACACACATATTTTTTCAAATAAGCAGTACCAAAAAAAAGCTAGAAGTCACTGAAAATGTCACCCTCCAGAAATAGAGACATTGGTTACATATATTTTCATTCACAAATTTAAGTAAAAATGTGAAAGGAAAATTTTATGAAAATTCAACATAAAACAGGGGTTTGCTGGGCGGAGTGGTGTGTGCCTTATAGTTCTAGCTACTTGAGGTGCTTACAAGAGAGAACTGCTTGACCCCGGGGGTTCAAGTCTAGCCAGGACAACATAGTGACTCCCTATCTCCAAAAAAAATAAAATAAAATAGAAAGGAAGAAAGAAAGAAGGAAGGAAGGAAGGAAGGAAGGAAGGAAGGAAGGAAGGAAGGAAGGAAGGAAGGAAGGAAGGAAGGAAGGAAGGAAAGAAAGAAGGAAAGAAACAAAGAGAAATTAAAAGGAAGAGAAAAACTACAACATAGTTTTATTTTTAAGGAATATATGATTTAATTTTACTTAGAAAAAAAGAAACTATAATATAACTGAAGAAATTGATGACATTCTGACAAGTGGGTCTTCTCCACAATAGATACTAATTCTATGCTATCGCTCTAGCTTGAAAAACAAACTGTAAACGTCCAACTCCCGATCCTGCATATAAGAAGATTAGAAGTTGCCACTTTAAAAACAAGTAAAAACATGAACTAAAAGATTAAAAACTCCTGAAAACTGTCAGAAAATAAACATTAAATTAAAAATGGGGAAAAGTCTTCAACAGACACCTCTCACCAAAGAAAATTGGGTAAGTAAAATTTACCCAATTTTACTTACATTGGGTAAGTAAGCACATGAAGGTATGTTCAATACCATGTGTTATTAGGGAATTGTGGAATAAACAATAGAGATAAACCACTAACACACTTATTAGAATGGTTAAAATCTAAAACACTGACACCACCAACTGCTGATAAAAATGTGGAACAACAGAAACTTTCATCCATTGCTGGTAGTAATGCAAAATGGTAAAGCCACTTTGAAAGATAGTTTGATATTTTCTTATAAAACTAAACATACTCTTACAATGTTACCCAGCAATTTAACTCATTGGTACCTACCCAAAGGAGTTTGAAAATTTATATCCACACAAAAACTTGCACACAGATGAATTACAACTGCTTTACTACAATTACCAAATTTTAGAATTAACCAAGACATCCTGCATAGGTGAAATAAACTGTGGCACATCCAGATGATGAACTATTATTCAGCACTAAGAAGACATGAGCTGCAAGATGGCAGCCGAGTAACAGCTTCCTTGCATCTGGGCACCGTGAGTCTGGGGAGATAGGACTCCAGGCATCTCTGGCTGGTGGGATCTGCCTATCATCACTCCTATGAGGATACAAGGAGTCAGTGAGAGACTTCTGGACCCAAGAGGAGGACTAAAACAGTGGAAAACTGGCAAGTGGTCGCGTGTGTTCAATCCGTCTAAACCCGCCCACAACTGTAAGTTCAGTAGCAGAATGACTGCAAACCAGAAAGGCCTTACCTGTGAACTGTTTTGGTGTCCTTGGACTTGGCACTGAGTTGAACTGCCTTGGGGAGGGCCTGAACGGGAGTGCGGAGAACTTTGGCCGTTGTCTAGGGCCCCAGTCTGAGCCGCTGAGCCAGACGGAGCTAATAGTGTTTGGCGGTGGGTCACACGGAACCACTGTCAGTGATCTGCCACGGCAAGCTCCGCCCTCAGGGTCGCAGAGCTAGAAACGGGTGGGAGCTGGTAACCCAGCAACCAAGTAGCCTAAGGGTGGGGCCTGAGCCGCCTTGCATCCCTAACCCTCAGGGGCAGAGTGAGACCAGTTTTGGCACACTGGGTAAGTGGATAGCCACTTCAGCAGTGATTCCAGCGAGAAAGCTGGGAAAGCTTCTGCTCAGCAAGTTTACAAGTTCAAAGTGCCTTTTAAGTAGGCTGAAGAGAGATTTAGGGTGTCTACCTGCTGGGGTTTGAGAAATCAGCAGCCTCCAGTCGTATCAGAACTGTGATTAACATCTCATACCCCAGAAGACCACGTGTTGCCCAGACAATATTCAATAACATATACAAACTGCTTTGTTTTTGGTTGTGTATTTTTTTCTTTTTTTTTGTTTGTTTGGTTTTTTTTTTTTATTTTGATGTTGTTGATGTTCTTTTGTTTTTAAATTTCAATCTTTTCCATACAGATCCCTTTTTCTTTCTCAATTTTTCTAGTTTAATTATAATTTCCAATTGCTGCCTTTTTTAATAACTAGAACTTCATTTTTGCTAGTGTTTCTACCGCTATCATTTGGTTTTTCACCCAATTTTATCCCCGTAAAGTTTTCTGTTTGCTTGTTTTGGTTTGATTTATAGCATTTTTGTCTTTCCTCTCTACTTGGTGGAGGTGGGGTACTGTGTCTGATCAGGTTAGCAAAGAGCTGCTGACCTCAAGGGAACCACCCAACTGGGCACCCCCAGAAGGTGGGTTTTTTTTAAGGTTGTGTCAAAGTACCCTACTATACACCTATATTGTTCTGTCTCCCTCTTTCTGTGCCTCTCTTCTTTTTGTCAATATTCCTTTTACATACCCCTCTCCTTTCTCTATCTTTCTTTTTTTTCTTATCACTCAGTCCTCCTTTCCTTCACCCCTTTTTTGCTCTTCAACCTTCTCACCCTTCTGGTCCTGTAACCCTTAGTCCACAGGCACAAGAACTTAAAGAGCAAGAGGAAGTGAAAGGAAAATTAGGGCAAGGAAACAGATAAAAGAAATCACTCAGGAGGAAGAATCAGCAGAAAACTCCAGGCAACATGAAGAACCAGTCTAGAACAACCCCAGCAAGGGACCATGAGGTAGCTACTGCAGATGATTCCACCTGTAAAGAAATGTTAGGAATGACAGAAAGGGAATTTAGAATACACATGTTGAAAACAATGAAAGAAATGATGGAAACAATGAAGGAAATTGCTAATAAAGTGGAAAATAATCAAAAGGAAATCCAAAAACAGAATCAAATAAGAGATGAACGATATGAAGAATATAAACAGGATATAGCAGAGCTGAAGGAACTGAAACAGTCAATTAGGGAACTTAAAGATGCAATGGAAAGTATCGGCAACAGGTTAGACCATGCAGAAGAAAGAATTTCAGAGGTAGAAGACAAAGTTCTTGAGATAACTCAGACAGTAAAAGAGGCAGAAAAGAAGAGAGAGAAAGCAGAATGTTCACTGTCAGAATTATGGGACTTTATGAAGCGTTCCAACATACGAGTTATAGGAATTCCAGAAGGGGAAGAAGAATGCCCCAGAGGAATGGAAGCCACACTAGAGAATATTATAAAAAAAATTTCCCAAATATCACCAAAGATTCTGACACACTGCTTTCAGAGGGATATCAGACCCCAGGTCGCCTCAACTCTAACCAAGCTTCTCCAAGACACATTGTGATGAACCTGTCCAAAGTCAAGACAAAAGAAAAGATGCTGCAAGCTGCCAGGAGTAAGCGCCAATTGACCTACAGGGGCAAATCCATCAGTGTGACCGCAGACTTCTCTAATGAAACTTTCCAAGCAAGAAGACAATGGTCATCTACCTTTAATCTACTTAAACAGAACAATTTCCAGCCCAGAATTCTGTACCCTGCTAAGCTAAGCTTAAAAATTGACGAAGAAATCAAATCATTTACGGATATACAAACATTGAGGAAATTCGCCACAACAAGACCAGCTCTACAGGAAATACTTCAACCTGTTCTGCACACTGACCACCACAATGGATCAGCAGCAAAGTAAGAACTCAGAAATCAAAGGACAGAACCTAACCTCCACACTGATGCAAAAGATAAAACTAAGCAATGGACTCTCACAAAATAAGACGAATAGAATAGTACCACACTTATCAATTATCTCAATAAATGTTAATGGCTTGAATTCCCCACTGAAGAGACATAGATTGGCTGACTGGATTAAAAAACACAAGCCATCCATTTGCTGTCTGCAAGAAACACACCTGGCTTCAAAAGACAAATTAAAGCTCTGAGTCAAGGGTTGGAAGACAATTTTTCAGGCAAATGGAATTCAGAAGAAAAGAGCAGTTGCAATCTTATTTTCAGATACATAAAATTTAGTTGCTTTAAAGCAACTAAAGTCAAAAAAGACAATGATGGTCACTTTATACTGGTCAAGGGAAAACTACAACAAGAAGACATTTCAATTCTAAATATTTATGCACCCAATTTAAATGCTCCCACATTCTTGAAACAGACCTTACTCAGTCTGAGCAATATGATATATGATAATACCATCATAACAGGGGACTTTAACACTCCTCTTACAGAGCTGGACAGATCCTCTAAACAGAAATTAAACAACGATATAAGAGATTTAAATGAGATCCTAGAACAACTATGCTTGATAGACGCATATAGAACACTCCACCCCAAAAATAAAGAATATACATTCTTCTCATCACCCCATGGAACATTCTCCAAAATTGATCATATCCTGGGACACAAAACAAATATCAACAGAATCAAAAGAATTGAAATTTTACCTTGTATCTTCTCAGACCATAAGGCACTAAAGATGGAACTCAACTCTAACAAAAATGCTTGACCCCACACAAAGGCATGGAAATTAAACAATCTTCTATTGAATAATAGATGGGTGCAGGAAGAAATAAAACAGGAAATCATTAACTTCTTTGAGAATAACAACAATGAAGACACAAGCTACCAAAACCTGTGGGATACTGCAAAAGCAGTTTTGAGAGGAAAATTCATCGCTTTAGATGCCTACATTCGAAAAACAGAAACAGAGCACATCAACAATCTCACAAGAGATCTTATAAATTGGAAAAAGAAGAACAATCTAAGCCTAAACTCAGTAGAAGAAAAGAAATATCCAAAATCAAATCAGAGATCAATGAAATTGAAAACAAAAGAATCATTCAGAAAATTAATGAAACAAGGAGTTGGTTTTTTGAAAAAATAAATAAAATAGATAAACCATTGGCCAGACTAACTAGAAATAGAAAAGTAAAATCTCTAGTAACCTCAATCAGAAAGGATAAAGGGGAAATAACAACTGATCCCACAGAGATACAAGAGATCATCTCTGAATACTATCAGAAACACTATGCCCAGAAATTTGACAATGTGAAGGAAATGGATCAATATTTGGAATCACACCCTCTCCCTAGACTTAGCCAGGAAGAAATAGAGCTCCTGAACAGACCAATTTCAAGCACTGAGATCAAAGAAACAATAAAAAATCTTCCAACCAAAAAATGCCCTGGTCCAGATGGCTTCACTCCAGAATTCTATCAAACCTTCAAGGAAGAGCTTATTCCTGTACTGCAGAAATTATTCCAAAAAACTGAGGAAGAAGGAATCTTCCCCAACACATTCTATGAAGCAAACATCAACCTGATACCAAAACCAGGAAAAGACCCAAACGAAAAGGAGAATTTCAGACCAATCTCACTCATGAATATAGATGCAAAAATTCTCAACAAAATCCTAGCCAATAGATTACAGCTTCTCATCAAAAAAGTCATTCATCATCATCAAGTAGACTTCATCCCAGGGATGCAAGGCTGGTTTAACATACGCAAGTCTATAAACGTTATCCACCATATTAACAGAGGCAAAAATAAAGATCACATGATCCTCTCAATAGATGCAGAAAAAGCATTTGATATAATCCAGCATCCTTTTCTAATTAGAACACTGAAGAGTATAGGCATAGGTGGCACATTTCTAAAACTGATTGAAGCTATCTATGACAAACCCACAGCCAATATTTTACTGAATGGAGTAAAACTCAAAGCTTTTCCTCTTAGAACTGGAACCAGACGAAGTTGTCCTCTGTCACCTTTACTATTCAACATAGTGCTGGAAGTTCAGCCAATACAATTAGGCAAGACAAGGAAATAAAGGGAATCCAAATGGGAGCAGAAAAGATCAAACTCTCCCTCTTTGCTGACGACATGATCTTATACTTAGAGAACCCCAAAGACTCAACCACAAGACTCCTAGAAGTCATCAAAAAATACAGTAATGTTTCAGGATATAAAATCAATGTCCACAAGTCAGTAGCCTTTGTATACACTAATAACAGTCAAGATGAGAAGCTAATTAAGGACACAACTCCCTTCACCATAGTTTCAAAGAAAATGAAATACCTAGGAATATACCTAACGAAGGAGGTGAAGGACCTCTATAAAGAAAACTATGAAATCCTCAGAAAGGAAGTAGCAGAGGATATTAACAAATGGAAGAACATACCATGCTCATGGATGGGAAGAATCAACATTGTTAAAATGTCTATACTTCCCAAAGCAATCTACCTATTCAATGCCATTCCTATCAAAAGTACCTACATCGTACTTTCAAGATTTGGAAAAAATGATTCTGCATTTTGTATGGAACTGGAAAAAACCCCGTATAGCTAAGGCAGTTCTTAGAAATAAAAATAAAGCTGGAGGCATCAGCATACCAGATTTTAGTCTGTACTACAAAGCCATAGTGGTCAAGACAGCATGGTACTGGCACAAAAACAGAGACATAGACACTTGGAATCGAATTGAAAACCAAGAAATGAAACGAACATCTTACAACCACCTAATCTTCGATAAACCAAACAAGAACTTACCTTGGGGGAAAGACTACCTATTCAATAAATGGTGTTGGGAGAACTGGATGTCTACATGTAAAAGACTGAAACTGGACCCGCACCTTTCCCCACTCACAAAAATTGATTCAAGATGGATAAAGGATTTAAATTTAAGGCATGAAACAATAAAAATCCTCCAAGAAAGCATAGGAAAAACACTGGAAGATATTGGCCTGGGGGAAGACTTCATGAAGAAGACTGCCATGGCAATTGCAACAACAACAAAAATAAACAAATGGGATTTCATTAAACTGAAAAGCTTCTGTACAGCTAAGGAGACAATAACCAAAGCAAAGAGACAACCTACACAATGGGAAAGGATATTTGCATATTTTCAATCAGACAAAAGCTTGATAACTAGGATCTATAGAGAACTCAAATTAATCCACATGAAAAAAGCCAACAATCCCATATATCAATGGGCAAGAGACATGAATAGAACTTTCTCTAAAGACGACAGACGAATGGCTAACAAACACATGAAAAAATGTTCATCATCTCTATATATTAGAGAAATGCAAATCAAAACAACCCTGAGATATCATCTAACCCCAGTGAGAATGGCCCACATCACAAAATCTCAAAACTGCAGATGCTGGCGTGGATGTGGAGAGAAGGGAACACTTTTACACTGCTGGTGGGACTGCAAACTAGTACAACCTTTCTGGAAGGAAGTATGGAGAAACCTCAAAGCACTCAAGCTAGACCTCCCATTTGATCCTGCAATCCCATTACTGGGCATCTACCCAGAAGGAAAAAAATCCTTTTATCATAAGGACACTTGTACTAGACTGTTTATTGCAGCTCAATTTACAATCGCCAAAATGTGGAAACAGCCTAAATGCCCACCAACCCAGGAATGGATTAACAAGCTGTGGTATATGTATACCATGGAATACTATTCAGCCATTAAAAAAAATGGAGACTTTACATCCTTCGTATTAAACTGGATGGAAGTGGAAGACATTATTCTTAGTAAAGCATCACAAGAATGGAGAAGCATGAATCCTATGTACCCAATCTTGATATGAGGACAATTAAGGTTATGGGTGGGTGAAGCAGAATGAGGGATGGAGGGAGGCGGGGTGGGGCCTTAGTGTGTGTCACACTTTATGGGGGCAAGACATGATTGCAAGAGGGACTTTACCTAACAATTGCAATCAGTGTAACTGGCTTATTGTTCCCTCAATGAATCTCGAACAATAAAAAAAAAAAAAAAGGAAGACATGAGCTACCATGACACAAAAAGACATGGAGAATCTTAAATGCATATTACCAAGAGAAAGAAACCAATCTGTGTGATCCCAAATATTCAACATTCTGAAAAAAGCAAAAGCACAGAGAGAGTAAACAGATCTATATTTGCCAGAGGTCAAAGGGGAAATAAGCAGAGCACATAGGACATTTAGGACAATGCAGTGATTCTGTGTGATACTACAGCAGTGGATACTTTATATAGTTGTCTGAACCCACAGCATATATACCACCAAGAGAGAGACCTACTGTAAACTATGGACTTCAGGGAATAATGATGTCTCAATGTACTTTCATTGAATGTATCATTGAATGTTCACGTTGTTGATGGGGAAATTGGTCCTGGGGGTGGAGGGGCATGAGGTGTGCAAGAACCCTTCTTCTATTTCTTTTTGGAGACAGGTTCTTAATTTGTTGCCCTTTCTTGCTAGACCTTCAGCTTGGTTGTAAGATCCTTAAGTCACCCATAGCTCCATTCAGAAATCCACAGCATTTTTGGTACTGAACATCACTGTGGAGTTCGTACACTGTTAAAGCCAGTCTGACTTACCCTACTCATTATTTTTTTAACCTTCAATTTCAATGGCTTTACCAGGATATTCTTCAACACTGATCATTCTGTTTTAAGAATTTCATAATATTCAGGGAGTCTTTTGATGTGCATATGGAGGTATTCCTTCTTTTCATTATCATGCTGAAAATTGTGAATGATCTTTATTGAATAATCTATGTCCTCCATGTGTATCATTGACTCCTAACTGGCATTGTTGTAGCCTTTCTCCTTAGAATTCCCCAAAATTATCTCAAGTTCTCCCTCCTTGACATTTTTTGTTTTATCCATGTTCATTCAGTTTCCTGATGCTTACAACTTATTTGTTTTTCATTTCCATGAACAGCCAAATTATCTCAATTTGATTTTTACTTCTGTAAACTCCCTTTTCATTCCATTAGGCTGTTTTATCTTTTTATTTATTTTTTTTTGCTTTTGTTTTATTAAATTTATATTCTAACTAAATTCATCTACAGTAAAAATTATCTCTGAGGAGCTTTTATTTTCTAGATTATATTTTTCCAGTTTATATTTTTAATTTGATTTTGTATGCTACATGCCTAATTTTTAACTTTTATAACTGTTCCATGCCAAATATTTAATATTAGCAATTCTGTTGAGAATTTTTGTGGACTCTGCTATAGTAAGGGTGAGGCATCCTTAACATCTCCCAACTCTGTCAGTCATCTGATGTCTTTTCTGAATTCGATGCTGCTCTCCCTTTAATTTTCTATAGTCTGCATGGTGAAATGGGAAGGGGAAGAGCTGGCTCGAAATCCTATTAGAGTGCCCATATTAGAGCCCTCTCTACCCATCCACAGGCATATTCCATCCCATACTCTCCTTGCCCTAACTCATCACAGTTTTCTGAATCATGTCATGCTCTACCCACCCTATGCTCATGCCAAGACTAGGTGATTATATCTGGAGTATCGACTATAGGAAAAATTTTTCTTTAGTCTAATATTGTTTCTCAGCCTGCTTCTCTTCTTATTTAAGGTCTTTAGTAAAATTTCTTAGAATTTTATAAACTTCCTTTTTTTCCTGCTCTTCTACTTCTTAAAGCAAGGAGCCATCATGTGCTCCAAAAGAATTATTGGTTTCTCTCCTCGGCCAACACTTTTAAGTTTTATAACATGAGTTTGTCCTCTTCTTGTTTGCTTGCTGCTTGTGAATTTTTAACTGTTTTGCTGTTTATTTATATAGATTTTGTATGTTTGTTCCTTCTGTTTTTTAATTTTTTCACTCAGTACTAGGAAAGAGTAATTTTGTACATTAGTTTTATCAAAAATCTTTACTCAAACTTTCTTAAAATCACTTTAATGCAGATTATTTCATCTAAATGTATTAGTTATTATTATTCCTATGATGTTTAATTTTATGTGTCAACCTCAATGGGCTATGAGGTGTCCAGATATTTAATCAAACAGCATTCTAGGGTTATCTGAGTATATTTCTGGATGAGATTAACATTTGAATTGGTAGACTAAGTAAAGCAAATAGCCCTCCCTAATGTGACTGAGCCTCATTCAATCAGTCAAAGGCCCGGTTAGTGCAAAAAGTCTGAGTAAGAAAGAATTTAATCTGTTTGGCTACCTTCAAGCTGATACATTAGGCTTTCCTGTGTTTAGCCCCCATACAATAGCTTTTCCTGGGTCTCAACCCTGCTGGCTTTCAAGCCATTGGCTCTCCTATGTCTTTGGTGTGCTGACTGCAGATTTTGAGACTGGTCTACCTCTATAGTCACATGAGCCAATTCCTTGTAACTAATTTCTCTTTATAGGTAGATGGATATCCTATTGATTTTGTTTCTCTGGAGAACACTAACTAATACAATTCCTTCTTTTATTAAATTTTAATTGACACATAATAATTATACATATTTATGGGATTTAGAGAGATAATTTGATACAATTATACAATGGATAATGATCAAGTCAGGTTAATTAACATATCCATCATCTCAAATATAGGGTGTCCATAAAGTTTACAATTGCGCATAAACTTTATGGACATCTTGTATTTACCATTTCTTTGTGTTAAGAACATTCAAGATTCTCTCTTCTAGCTATTTGAAAATGTACAATAAATTGTTGTTAAATGTAGTCAATTTACAATGCCATAGAACACTAGAACTTATTCCTCCATCTAGCTATAATTTGTAATATGTTAACCAACCTCTCTTTATCCTTCCCTCCCTTCTACTCTTCTGAGCCTCTAGTAAGCAGTATTCTATTCTCTACTTCTATGAGTTCAAATTTTTTAGCTACTACATATTAGTAAAGAATATGTGGTATTTATCTGTCTGTGCTTAGCTTATTGCACTCAACATAACATGCTCAAGACTCATTCATGTTTCCTGAAATGACAGCATTTCACTCTTTTTATGGCTGAATAATATTCCATTGTGTATGTGTACCCCATTTTCTTTATATATTCATCTGTTGGTAGACATTTAGGTTGCTTCCATATCTTGTTTATTGTGAATAGTGCTACAATAAACATGAACACATAGATATCTCTTCAACATATTGATTTCCTTTTCTTTGGATAGATACTCAGTAGTGAGATTGCTAGATCATATAATAGTTCTATTTTTAGTTTTTTGAAGAATCTCTGTACTGTTTTCCATAATGGCTATATTGATTTACATTCCCATCAGCACTGTATAATAGTTCCCTTTTCTCCACAACTTCACCAATGTGTTTTGGTTTTTGATCACTGCCACCCTAACTGGGGTGAGATGATCTTATGGTTTTCATTTGTATTTTCCACATTATTAATGATGTTGAGAATTTTTTCAGATAGCTGTTGTCCATTTGTATGTCTGTTTTGGAGAAATGCTTATCCAGATCATTTGCCTATTTTTAAATCAAATTATTTATTTTGTTGCTATTGAGTTGTTTGAATTCCTTATATATTGAGGTATTACTCATTTGTCAGATGAATAATTTGCAAATATTTTCTCTCATTCTACAGGTTGTCTCTTAACTCTGTTGATTGTTTCCTTAAGTTGATATAATCCTATTCATATAATTTTATTTTTGTTTTCTGTGGTGGTTTGGAGGTCCTATCACAAAATGTTTGCCTATACCAGTGCTTCAAAGGGTTTTCCCTATGTTTTCTTGGTAGCTATATAGTTTTGAGTCTTACATTTTTCATTAAATCTTGATTTGACTTTGCATATAGTAATAGAGGTCTATTTTCATTCTTATGCAAATGAGCATCCAGTTTTCCAGCACTATTTCCCAGCATAGACTGTCCTTTACCCAGTGAATGCTTTTGGTGCCTTTGTTAAAAATCAGTTGACTATAAAGAAGTAGATTTATTTCTGGGTTCTCCATTTTGTTCTATTGATCCATTTGTCTGCAGTGCCATGGTGTGCTAGTAGCTGTATAATAAATTTTGAAGTCAGGTAGTGTGATCCCTACAGATTAGTTCTTTTTGTGAGGATTGTGTTGACCATTTAGGATTTTTTTGTGGTTCCATACAAATTTTAGGATGTTTTCTCTACATCTATGATGAATGGTCACTGAATTTAGATATGGATTTCATTGAATCTGTAGATCATTTTGGCTAGTATGGTCATTTCAACAATATTAATTCTTTCAATCCATGAACATAGGATATCTTTCCTTTTTGTGTGTGTCCTCTTCAATATCTTTTCTTTCTTTCTTTTTTTGTTTTTAGATGGAGTCTTGCTATGTTGCCCAGGCTAGTTTCAAATCCCTAGCCTCAAGTTATTCTCCCATTCTCCCACCTCAGCCTCCCAAAATGCTGAGATTATAGGCATGTGCCACCATACCCAGCCTTTTAATTTCTTTTATCAGTGTAATATAGTTTGTTTGCTTTTTTGGGGGGGGAGGGGTGCAGAGATTATTTACCTTATTGGTTAAATTTATTCCCAAGTAAATATTTTGTAGTTATTATAAATGGGATTATCTTCTTGATTGCTGTCATAATGCAATTTGATTCCTTTGTATTTCTCATTTGTATATCTATTGTATCAGTGTTTCATAATTTTGCATATTTTCATGTTAGTTATCTTGTTTCCACTTCTAGATGTAGAACTCCTTTAAGCATATCTTGTAAGCCTTATCTAGTAGTGATAAATTCCCTCAGTTTTTGATTGAGGGAAAGACTTTTTTTCACCTTCATTTTTGAAAGTTAACTGTGCTGGGTATAGTATTCCTGACTGACAGTCTTTTGCCTTTCAGTACTATAAGAATATCTTTCCATTTTCTCCTGGTTCCAAAGGTTTCCACTGGGAAATTCACTGTTAGTGTAATGAGGATTCCTTTATATTTGAATTAACACTTTTTTCTTGCTATTTTATCTGGATGTTACTAGCTCTCCCAAGACAAGGGAAGTTTTCAACTATTATTTCAGTAAGTCTGTTTTTCTAGGCCCTTTCCCAACTCTCTTCCTTCTGTAACTTTCATACTGCAAATATTTTTGCACTTAATGGTGTCTCAAATATCCTATGGGCTTTCTTCACTCCTTTTCGTTTTTCATTTTTTCTTTTTTTTTGTCTGAATTGGTTATTTCAAAAGACTTGTCAAGTTTAGAAACTCTTCCTTGTAGTTTATTTATTCTGTTTTTAAAGCTCTCAATTTTATTTATTTATTTATTTTGCAGTTTTTTTGGCCAGGGCTGGGTTTGAACCTGCCACGTCTGGCATATGGGGCCAGCACCCTACTCCTTTGAGCCACAGGCACCACCCAAGCTCTCAATTTTTTTTTAAATTTATTGAATTCTTCATCTCCAAGATTTCTGGTTCTTTTATATATCTACCTCTTTGTTGAATATCTTATTCAGATCACGAATTTTTTTTCTGATTTTGTAGAACTGTGTGATTTTGTATTCTCTTATAGCTCACTGTTTCCTTAAAATTATTATTTTAAATTTGCATTATGGCATTTCATAAATTTTTTTTTCTTTGGGGTATGCTATTGGAGAATTATTGTGGGGTTTCTTTGTTTGTTTGTTTCATATTTCCTTACTTTTTATGTTTCTTTGGGTCCTACATTGATATTTATGCATTTAGTAGAATAGTTCCTACTAATTTTATTTAGTGGCTTCCATAGGAAAAGAGTGATACCTGTAGATGAGTCCTTGGGTGTCTGCATGGAGTGTATCAATTTGAGTTCTGATTGGACACAACAGTATAGTCTCTGTGCAATTTCTTCAGCTATAAGCCATGTTAATTATGTCTAAAAGTGCCTAAGTGGTCCAGGCTGTGGGAGTTTTCAGTGGTGGTAAACAGCTTTACTGGGGATGGACTTGCTGAGCTGGTTCTCAGTGCATGTAAGCAGTAAATCAGTCAGCTTAGAAACTTGCTCCCTAGCAACAGCACCTGCAGGCTATTTTGCAGGTTAGGGGTGAAAGCGCAAGGTGGATTGGTGGCTGGGGGATTGGCTTACCAGACGCAAGGTCGCCAAGTTGTTTCTGTGGCTTAGAGCACCTGGCTAGCTCACCGGGCGTGAGTCCATTGTGCTGATTCTCCAGTCAGGAACATGAGCATATAGCAGCTCAGCTGGCCCATAGTTGGCTTCCCTGCTGTAGAGATCCAAGTCACATTCACTCTTGGTATCAAGGTCTGAACAGCTGGGGTTATGGTATTGCAGGAACCATGTGACTCTAGTGGAATGATGGTGGCATTTCAAGGTTAGAGAGTTGCAGTGGCTACTGGCTCCCAGGGAAAAATGCACTCCAGCATGGTTCTACTTTAAAGATGTAGTGTGTTGTAGCAGCCTGGGACATGGGGTCAGGTGAGGAATGCGCAAGGCATCTTCCTGCTCTGCTCTGTAGTAAGGCAGCTTTTTTAATTCCAGACAGCTTCCCTAAACTTCAAAACTCCATAAAGACACTCTACTACCAAGATATCTCCCGACCATTGTGAAGACACTTACAAGTTCTTGAAGAAGCTTCCTTTGCCATTATCACTCAGTTTTTCTTTTCTTTTGATTCTTATGGCTTCTCTAACTCTTCTTATTCATTAGGTGACAGTAATTGGTGACACTCAAACAGATTTCTGTGAGAGTGAAGTGATGGGAGTTCTGCCATTCAGGATCTATTTCCCAATTAGATATACCCTCTCTGCTTAAGGCTTTTGGTCTGCTGAATATACTTTCTACTCTTGGAGATAATGTAAGGATTAAAATGTGAAAGTACTCAGAAAATAAAATTTACTCAAAAAATACAGTTCCCAGGCTTGGCACCCATAGCACAGTGATTATGGTTCCAGCCACATGCACCAAGGCTGGAGAGTTTGAACCCGGCCTGGGCCAGCTAAACAACAATGACAACTGCAACAAAAAATAACCAGGCATTGTGATTGGTGCCTGTAGTCCCAGATACTTGGGAGGCTGAAGCAAGAGAATCACTTAAGCACAAGAGTTTGAGGTTGCTGTGAACTGAGGGTAACAGCTTGAGACTCTGTCTTAAAAAATAAAAAAAAAAAATACAGTTCCCAGATTATTTTATATAATCTTCTCTGTTTTCTTGTTCATTCAGTATATTTCAGTTGCAAGTAATGGAAAAATTTAGCTCAATTCAGACAATATTTAAAGAATATTTATTATTCCACGCAACTTAAAATTCAAGAGGCAGTTCTGGGTTCCAGAAAGGAATAACCTAATGACTCACTTGGATACATTTTCTCTCTTCTCCTGTTTCTTAGGGTCTTCCATTCAATGTCAGGGTTCTACCCACAACAGTACAAAAAATGTCTAGAACAGTTCAAGATGTCACAGTGTCTTCATACTAACTCATCTAAGAGAAGGAGTGTCTGAGAACTCCCATGTGTGTCTTGACATTCACAATTTCTCATTGACCCTACCTGGGTTAGATATCCATCCCTGAAGTAAATATGGTGGTTGGAAGAATAAATTGATTGGATTAAGTGATTCAGGAACCAACTCAGGAAGTGAAAATGGGATCATTTCCACATGTGAACCTCATATGTGAGAGTTAATTCAACAAAAGAAAGACAAGTAAATGTTCATTACATGAGTTCATTTTTTCTTCATATAAAATAAAAGTACTTCTTCACTGTCTCTAATTTCAGCTTTCATAATCCCTTTTCTATAGGTTTGTGCTGTTCTCTTGTATTTCAATTTTTTTTGTTCAGATATTTTTTTCTGTTATTTATTTATTTATTTATTTATTAAATCATAGCTGTGTACATTAGTATGATCTTGGGGCACCATACACGTTGTTCATAGACCGTTTGACACATTTTCATCACACTAGTTAACATAGCTTTCCTGGCATTTTCTTAGTTATTTTGCTAAGACCTTTACATTCCTCATTTACTAAGATTCACATATACCCTTGTTTCAATTTTGCTTGTCTGACCATTGCCTCTTGTCTATACTTTGTTTTAAAGCTGAATTTCCTACCTACATAATTCCAGTGCCATCTTATTGATTTCTATAACTGCTTCCCCCTTCTCTTTCTCATTGGCCTATTTAAAATTATACGATTAGTGTTTTTATGTTTAGCTTTTATAGTCAATTTTATTTGTTTCCCCTATATTCCTCCAAATATCTTACTCAAAGGATCTGACAGTCATTCATGCCAGTTATATTGTTATTGAGAAAGATATGATCAACATATCAACTAGCTCCATTCCTTCCTATTATATTTGATAGAAATGGGGAAGTCATGTAGATGAATTATAGGAATAAGATTAAAGGAAACTTTTATTTCCTTTTCCACTAAAGGAAAAAATTTATTGAGCAATGTTTAAATGGATCTAATAAAAATAATCTGATTCCTGATTACTGTTCTAGAAATCTTTCTCCAGATTGCTTCCTATGGCCACCTTTCTCCTAATCTGGTTTTCTATCTGTAAGAGTAAGAAATATTTGTGGTGATGAGAAAAACCCTCAGGTCGACTGTTTGATTATATGCCATTTTTAGTAATATATACTCATTAGATGTAAAGAGAAAATTGAGAGGTAATTCAGAATTTACTTTGTGCCCCCCCCCCGATGTTTTCCATCTTCTCTCTCTCTTTATTTATCACACACACACATACACACACAATCTTTTTGTCTCTCCCACGATCATCATATCCTTCATCTAAAAGTATGAGATATTCTAAACATCCCTGTTAGTAAGGAACCATTACACAATTCCTGTTATAGTCAGTTAGGGATGCAGAGAAAGGTGGTCAAGTGCAATAGCATTTCGTTTCATATGGAATTTTTGTGCATCTTGATGAATGCACCAAGATGTGCATGCATGTTCTTCAGGGGCTCATTTATTATATTTTAATTTCTCTAACTTAAAATCTCTAAAGAAGTTAGAGGTAAAGTTTTACCAATTATTTCTCCTGTATATGCACTCAAGATGTAAGGACTATGTCTTATATTATTCACCCTCACCTCTACCCCACTCCACTCACAAAATGCTCTGATGAAGGTTTTGCAGATAGATAATTGGTACTGTTTCCATGACACATTAACCATATATTATGATGTGTTTCTCACAAACTTTGAAACTCAATAAAAGCAATTACAAAATATAAGTACATATGTTCCTCTTCAATTTTTGGTGAAAATTTTCTTAAGAAAACTTTAATGATGATTTAATTTGCCTAATAACGAGAGAGTCAACTTTCACAATTGAATTCTTATCATCAAACAGAATTTTTTACGAAGAAGTTAGTATTTATTTTAGCTCAGCAAACACCTTATGTTAACAAAATAAAACACTTTCTTCATTCTTTTCATCATATCCTAATCCACTTGGCTGTACTCATTGTGCAGGTGCACAAGTTTATGTGATTGCAATGGGAGGTTTGGTCAATAGTTAACTGGGTCTTTGGAGAAGTGATAAATATTAGCTCTTAACTTAATATGCAAATAAATACTAAATTATTTGCTTACTGATATTTTTATCATTAAAAATACATGATTGACAATAGTATGCATCTCTATATTAAGCCTCATAAATTTCTGTCTATTTGATGTGTCCAGATAAAATATTCTAAGAGAGAACAGATTTCACTGCATTGCCTTTCTGGTAACAAATAAGTACTGCTGTTGCTTTTTACCACAAGCACTTTAAAAAGCTTGCTTAGAAACAGAAAGTAGTTGTATTCTAGGGGACACTATAAGACCTACACCTTATAATACAGCCAAGACAGAGAAATTGGCTAATAAGATCAGCTGTAAGTCATCAGCTGTGAGGGAACTGGAATTCAGTAACAATTTCCAAAGTTAAAGTCCAGCAGAGTGAAGAGGTAACCAGAAGTGCCACAAATGAGGGGAAATAGAATAACAGTACCAAGTCACTAAAGCCATGGGCCAGACCACTGGAGATAGATGAGGATGGAGTGGAGAATACAGAACATGGCAGAATGGAAAAGTCAAAAGGAATCACATTGGAAGGTTGAGATTTGCCACTCCTCTTACATCTGCATGTTGTGTTTCACTGGCTACTTTGTGAGTTTCAATTTCCAAAACTAATTGGAAGAGCTGGCTGCATGTTATATAGCTTGTTGCTAGAAGGAACATCATAAATAGGTCTAAGATATTTAAAGATGAGGAGCAATTTGTCATCAGTTTCATCCTTCCCTCACACACAAACACACATACAAGTTAAAAAAATTATATTACCCATAGAAAGTCCAGATGTTTCATGAGTCCTTTGAGCATAATTTCATGTTTTAAAACACATTAGTCTAGCATCCAAAATAATTGAAAAACAATGTCAATTTTTTACTAAAGCCTTAAATTAAAACACCAAAGGGGAAATAGATTCAGAAAATAAAAATTCTTGGAAATAATTATCTTTTCAGTCTTGTCAAACCTTTCCACATGTGGCAGCTGCCCCCAAAGTCCCTGCTTCTCCTCAGAGTTCAAAGGCTCCGAAAATCTCTCCTAGTCTAATTGATACAGAATCTCTTGTATTCTCCCTCATTTGTTTCTGGTGCAGCCTCTTAAATATGTGGCTCATTTTAATCTCTGACTTCTTTTGAGTTCTCTGTTCCTCCTTTACCAAGATTTGTGCAGCAAAAAAATGCCTAGGAACTCATACAGCAAGCAAAGAAATTCCTCTCCTTGTTTTCCAAGACTAGTGTGGAGAGGTTGTTAAAACTTGTACATTTCTTCTATCCTGTTTCAACAATAGCATAAATGGTCATTTATTTTCAAACAGCACTTTAAGCAGTAAGGTTGAGAAGGAAAAGGAAGATTTTGTCTTCAATTTACAGAATGCAAGACATTTGAAAGACAGCAAACCCCAAAGTTCTTTACCAGGTACATAGACCAAGGCAAAGTTAAATCCAACTTTACAAATTCAAGTTGAAAAAAAGAACAGTAAAGTCAAGCTCAGGGATTAACCTTGGGTTAATTTAGTAATTAACAGTAATTTTGAGCATATGTGTGTTTATGTTGTTTTCAGTGACTTGCTTTTTGTACATTAACAATTTTACCTTTATGATAAATATTCTTATTTGAATTAACAATTATCGAGTGAGCAAAATTACTAATTTATCTCCATATTATGTTCACTTACAATCCTACTGTTTGGACCATAGACTCTTGACCAACTACTGGCAGGACATCACAATTACAAGTAAAGAAAGAGAAACTATAGTCAACTTGAGCAATGACGAGTGGTAATCCTAAATCAGATAGATCATGTGCAAAAGCATGCAAAAATTCTTGAGGATTAATGAGCTTTAACAGGGATCATTTATTTTGCATTTATACTTGTAATCTGTTTCTTCCTTAATCGTTGTTTGATCAGCAAACTCAAGAGAATATAAGAAAAGTATAGGCAAAAAGTAGGTAAAGTTTATGGGCAAGAGAAATTTGGTTGTGAGGCCAACAGAAGGGTCAAATTAAAGACATAAATATCATCGGCATCGACAGCAGGAACAATGTAGAGTAATTTCAGTACCTGTCTCAATCTTTCTTTTTGGTATTTAATTTGCCTAACTAATGCCTAGAATATAATGATTCCTTAATAACCATTAGTTCATTTTTCCTTCCTCCTCATTTTCGGAATCTATTTCCATACTAAAGGAATTAACTACCACTGATAACATGTATGAATCGATTGCTTGTTATTTCAAAGTACATACAATTCAAATTATAAATTTCAAAAATCAAAATCAAAATATAGTTCCAACAGTGCTGTGTGGCAGCTTAGATTATAGCTTCCTCTTGCGTGTACCTTGAAATCTTCATCTTTCTTTCTTTTTTTTTTTTTTGTAGAGATAGAGTCTCACTTTATGGCCCTCGGTAGAGTGCCGTGGCCTCATACAGCTCACAGCAACCTCCAACTCCTGGGCTTAAGTGATTCTCTTGCCTCAGCCTCCCAAGTAGCTGGGACTACAGGTGCCCGCCACAACACCCGGCTATTTTTTTTGGTTGCAGTTTGGCCGGGGCCGGATTTGAACTCACCACCCTCGGTATATGGGGCTGGCGCCTTACCGACTGAGCCACAGGCGCCACCCGAAATCTTTATCTTTCAATATGGATGGTAGCAGCCCAGGATAGCTACAAGTTCTTACAAGGTGATTTTGGAATGGAACAGATAAAACTTCCTATTTCATAGACAATAGGGACATATGAGGATGCTACCCCCACACCAAGTGATAAAATGTAGATAGAGATGTTGGAAATAGGATGGATACATTGGTGAGACCGAGATAGGCTATAATTGACCTCACCCCAGAGGCCTGCCCACTGAGACTATGGCTATTACCACTGGCAAATGTTTTGGAGGTATAATCTACCTTGGCTACATGCCTCTGTTTCTGTTTAATTCTTTCTTGCAAATATTTATTATGTCATGGTTTCTATAAATCTGGAATTTATGGGAAGCTTAGCTGGGCATTTCTGGCTCAGGGATCTTCTTAAGGATTGTAGTCAAGATGTCAGCTGAGGCTCTGATCATCTGAAGGCTTAACTGGCACCGGAGAGTCTGCTTCCAAGATGATTGCTCATGTAGTGTTGGCAGGAGGACTCAGTTTCTGACTGTTGGCAGTTCCTTGATTCTCCTTAGATCTGCCCGAGTATACTCACAGAATAGCAGCTCGCTTTCCCCAGAGAGAGTGATCAACAGTGATAGACCAAGGTGGAGAATGCAATGACTTTTGTGACCTACTTTTAGAACTCATACACCATCACTTCTGCTATATTGTATCTGTTATAAGCAAGCTGCTAAGTCTAACCCTTAGTTAAGGGAAGAAGAATCAGGCTCCACATTAAATTCACATTAAATTAGGAAAATAGTGAAAAATTTTCTGGATATATTTTTAAACCACCAAGCTTACAAAGAATCAAGAATCTTCTCTTTTTTTTGGCCGGGGCTAGGTTTGAACCCGCCATCTCTGGCATATGGGACTGGCGCCCTACTCCTTGAGCCACAGGCACCACCCAGAATCAAGAATCTTCTAACGCTCCCTTAAGTAATTACTGATTCTCTGCCCTATACATCTGGTCTAGGATTTCTTCAAAAATAGAATTATAGGGCAAAATACAGGACCATATGGTAATTATAAGAATTATGTGTATGGAAAGGTTGATGTCACAAGTCAGTAGAAAAAAAGAAAATATTATTCTAAATATTTTGTAAATATTCTAGATACAATATGTGTACAGTTTATTAAGCTTTAATTTTCTTACCCAAAACCTTTTGAGAATGATGCTATCCAGGGCTAGAGGATACCATCAACTTTTTTTTCAAACCAGCGTCATGTATTTTCTCTTTCATAAGCATGAAGGATCTGTATACTTCCCTTTATTTTACAGTGCTTTTCACTTGACCTACATTTGGCATTCTGAGTAATCACCATATTTCAGGAATAGCAAATTTAATACAAAGGAAGATGGAATAGAAAATAGAAAAAGGTAAAAGAGGCATTTTGTACTTTGTTACGAGTACCAAAAGTCTCAGATAACAAAGAAAGAAGGGGGAAAAAAATCCTGGAAAGGTCTAGGAAGATAGGCATACAGAGGAGATCTCTGCAAGGAGACAACAGAGGCAGAGGAAAATTGTCCAAATGTTAAGAATAAGAAAGACTAATAAACATGGAACAACAAAGAGAAAATTTGCATTTGGAATCTAAGTGCATGCATGAAGACACTCAGAGTCAAACATTTCTTGGGATAAAAGAATTGAAGCTGTCAATTCTCTACTGGTATACTGAGAAGGCTTCATAGAAGGGTGGAGCTTTGGGAACTAAAATAAAAAAAATTCTGGTAGAAAGTATACATGGGGCTGGGCATCCATAGCTCAGTGGTTAGGACACCGGCCACATACACTGATACTGGTGGGTTTGAACACAGCCCAGGCCTGCCAAAAAAAAATAGCCAGACATTGTGGCAAGTGCCTATAGTCCCAGCTACTAGGAAGGCTGAGGCAAGAGAATAGCTTGAGTGCAAGAGTTTGAGGTTACTGTGGGCTGTGATGCCATGGCAATCTACAGAGGGTGACAAAGTGAGACTCTGTCTCAATAAAAAAAAAAAAAAAGAAAGTATAGATGGGGTCATCCTTAGATAGACACTCAAGAACTACCTCAAATGTCCGGGGCTATCTAAAACAATTACAGGCAGTCCCTGAGTTACACAGACATCCAATTTACTTACAACTTGCACCTAAGAATGAAGGGTATTACAAGTAATAGGTAAACATACCTGTTCCAACTTACACACAAATTCAACTTAAGAACAAACCTCCAGAACCCATCTTATTCATAACTCATGTTCTGCCTATACTGTAAGTGAAAAGGACTTAGAAAGTTGAGCCTAGGTATGAGTTGGATTTGGAAGAACCCCAATTTCTAAGACTTGCTGATTGATACTGAGGTTTTTCTACATGGAAATTGCAGTGCCATTAGGTCCTTCAAGAACTTTGGCAAAGCTCCAGTTGTTGGGACCTAAATCTGTTCAATGAGCTCTATGGAACAAAGGAGGTGGATTAGCCCTAGGGGTACACTAATATGCTAAAGAAGAGAATCAGCACAACTATTGTTTTTTATCCATAATCTATCATGTATTGATCATAAGATGTGCCATTTTTCACATAATACCAATGGTAGCAAGTTTTAATGTACTCTTTTCTTCTCACTAAAGAAATATTTTTTTTTATTAAATCATAGCTGTGTACATTAATGCAATTATGTGGGACAATGTGCTGGTTTTATATACAATTCAAAATACTTTCATCAAACTGGTTAACATAGCCTTCACCGCATTTTCTTAGTTATTCTGTTAAGACATTTATATTCTACACTTAGTAGATTTAACATGTACCCTTGTAAAATGCACCATAGGTGTGGTCCCACCAATTACCCTCCTTCCATCCACTCTCCCTGCTCCCCTCTCCTCCCTCTCCTCTGTCCACTTCATCTTGGGCTGTAGTTGGCTTATAGCATTCATATGGAAGTGTGGGTGCTTATAAACTGGTTTCATAGTAGGGATGAGTACATTGGATAATTTTTCTTCCATTCTTGAGATACTTTGCTAAGAAGAGTATGTTCCAGCTCCATCCATGTAAACATAAAAGAGGTAAAGTTTCCATCTTTTTTAATATTCCATGGTGTACATATACCACAATTTATTAATCCATTTGTGAGTTGATGAGCTTCTTCCATGACTTAACAATTATAAATTGGGCTGCAATAAACATTCTGGTGCAAATATCTTTGTTATAAAGTGATTTTTGGTCTCCTGGATATATACCTAGTAGAGGAATTGCAGGATTGAATGGCATTTTATATGGAATCAGAAAAAAACCTCAATTAGCCAAGCCATTACTCAGAAATAAAAACAAATCAGGAGGAATCACACTACCAGACTATACTATAAATCTATAGTGATCAAAACAGCATGGTACTGGCATAAAAACAGAGAGGTAGATTTATAGAAAAGAATAGAGAACCAAGAGATGAACCCAGCTATTTAATGTTATTTGTAAGCCAATCAAGACTATTCAGTGGGGAAAAGACTCCCTATTTAACAAATGGTATTGGGTGAACTGGCTGGTGACCTGTAGAAGACTGAAACTGGACCCACACCTTTCACCAGTAACAAAGATAAACTCTCACTGGATAAAAGATTTAAACTTAAGACATGAAACTATAAAAATACTGAAGAAACTTCAGGGAAAACACTTGAAGAAATCAGCCTGGGCGAATATTTTATGAGGAGGACTCCTCGGGCAATTGCAGCAACACCAAAAATACATTACTGGGATCTAATCAAACTAAAAAGCTTCTGCACAGCCAATAACACAGTAAGTAAAGCAAGCAGACAGCCCTCAGAATGGGAGAAGATATTTGCAGGTTATGTCTCTGACAAAGGTTTAATAAAAAGAATCCACAGAGAACTCAAACATATTAGCAAGATTAGAATAAGAGATCACATCTCAGTGTGGACAAGGGACTCAAAGAGAAACTTCTTTGAAGAAGACAGGCGCACAGCCTACAGATACATGAAAAAAATACTCATCATCCTTAATCATCAGAGAAATGCAAATCAAAACCACTTTGAGATATTTTCTAACTCCAGTAAGATTAGCCCACATCACAAAATTCCAAAACCATAGATTTTGGCATGGATGTGGAGAAAAGGGAACACTTCTGCACTGCTGGTGGGAATGCAAACTAATACGTTCCTTTTGGAAAGATGTTTGGAGATCACTTATGGATCTAAAAATATATATATATTTATTGATACAATAGTTTTAGACTTATTTAGAGAGATTTTGTCAATATATCACCCTGGTGCCTTCAAGGGGGTTGGCGATTCAGAAAAAGCGCTCTACTGCTGTCTCCAATATTTTCTTCCAACTCATTTATAACCCCTTTGCAAACTTTGATGCCAACCCCCTGTTTTTACTCAATTTAATTCATGAAGCTAGAAGCTAAGCTGCTTCTGTTCAAAGTCAGCAAGAAGTTCCTGATAATTTAATGTATGGTTGTCTATACAATGCATAAACCTGTTCACATAAGTTCCTCCTGGCTTTGAAATTTCTTTGATCTGTTCCCAGATATTTGACAATTTCTCTTGTCTTTAGTTGCATTGGATAAGCAAACCTTTTCTTGTATCTTTAACAAAGCATAACATAGTTTCATCTACTTAGAAGCATCTCCCTTGCTAAGGTCAGATAAAATGTATAGGTATTTCTTCTAGAAAATATAAAATTGAAGCTCCTTGTCCAACAACAAATATTCCCTTCTGTTCAATTTTTATACCATTTTGTATATACAACTGTTCAATGAACATACTGTCATCTTGAGGACATCTTAAATTGTGCAAATTCAACATACGTCAGTTATGCACAAAATGCAATTAATGTGCCAAAATGGGAACAATTATGACTATTACTGCATTTATAAATGTACTAATACTAACACATACACTAATAACTCTTCATAACTGCTGTCTGCTAACATTGAATGCAGGAAACATTTCAATTTCAGAGGTAAGTTTTATAATAAATAACTTTATAACTAATGAAATAAAAATTTTTATGGAAGAATGTGAAATTTTCCATGTCAAACAGTACTGTATGTTAGCTACTTTGGGAGCAACATTCCTGAGGATAAGGAAGAAATGGCTCTAGAGACTATATTACATCATAATATCATGGCTATCAAAATGCAATAACATTAAATAAGAACAGTCAATAAAACAGCATGGAAAACCCCCCAAACAAACCCTGATTTATGTAAGAATTACTTAAATGAAAAAGGGGGAATCCTGAGAGAAGAATAGTGGACAAATTGAGCTGGAAAAAATTAGTTTACTGATTGGTAAAAATTAACTAAAATCTTTATTTCCTACCAAAGTAAATTCATATTAGCTTAAAGATTAAAATTAAAAGAAGTAAATCATAAAATAATTAGATGATCTCTGGGTGTCAGAAGTCTCTCTAAGCATATTAGCAAAAGAAGAGATAGATTTGGTGACACAAATATTAAGTGTTTCTGTACACAGTAAGAGGCAAGTAACACATGGAAAATGTGTTTGCCACATAAACATAAAATATAGGTTAATATCCTTAATACATAAAGAGCTCTTACAATTTAATAATAAACAAATAATCCATGGGAAAAGGGACCAAAGAAATAAAAAACAAATTTGCAAAAGAATCATACTAATGGTAATATCAATGAAAAGAGTTAAATCTCAAGGTGTTTTTAAAAGCAAGTTAAAACAAAAGTTAGATATGCATGTCCATCAAAGTATTTTTCTTTAACAATCTAAAGCCATCATAAGTGAGGATGTAAAATGAGTATTCTCATACTTTGCTATAGGACTACAAATCAGCACATTTTTCTCAGGAGAAATTTAGGAAGTTTTCAAATATATGTATTTCCTTTGGCGGAACTTACCCTGAATAAAAATTTAGCTTTGTGCAAGATATTCACATACAAATGTATTTATCATGACATTATTTATAGTTCTTTCAAAACTCCAGAATCAATCTATATGTGCAAAACTAGGTGATCAGTTAAATCTATTATTGTAAGCCCCTCTGATGGAATAATGCACGAGCATCAAAGCATGTCTTTTTGTAGACTTTACAGTAACAGAAACATTAGATAATATTTAGCAATAAAATCAGGACATAAAACCTGATTCAAAAGGAAATATTTTTAACCATTGAAAGTATTTACACTGTATGGAAGATCATTTTAATTTATTTCTGATACTCCTCTATGTCTCCTGAGATTTCTACAATAAGTATGTATCATTTTTATATCCAGGAAGTGAGAAAAAAGAGAACACTTCAGTCAACATAATAAAGAGAGAGCAAGGCGCTTTTTTTTTTAATTCTTATCAAATAATGCAGATTCTAAAAGACATACCACAGACACTATAATAATTGTGATATATAATTGTTTTCCGTGCTTGAAAAGATGAGATATTATCACTCTACATTTTGGAATATGAAGAGTAAAAAGACTATTTTATTGGTAAGGAAAAATAATTTAAATACTGCATTAAATTTATATGACTTTATATTATAACTATGTAGTTTTGAAGTTTAATAACATTATTTCATAATGTAAGGTCTTTTTATTTTTTTTAGAGAGACAGGATCGTACTATATTGTCCAGGCTGGTCTCAAACTCCTGACTTCAAGCAATCCCCCAACTTGGACCTCCCAAAGTGCTGGCATTACACAGCCACTTTGCCTGGTCAACTATAATAAGTCTTGAAATGACAATTAGCACCCTACTATATGCTAAGCAAAGACTCTTCCATTATCTAAAGGTTAAGGAAACACCTCAATCAGAATAAAGAAAATGCATTTTTATCAGAAGCATCTAGATATTTTCTTCCCATTCAGAATAGAGATAAATTGGCACATAATTGCAGATAATTTTTTAAAATAAATCAAATTCTTTCAATATCAGAATTAAGATTACACCACTGTGTATAGAACTAAAACAATTGTACCAAATAGAGGAACGTTCTTTCTAAAACAGATTAGAGAATAAATTTGTCATTGTTATAAGTATAGCCTTCTTACTCCGTTTCTCCACGGTACTCCAACTCTGCTTACTTTCTCCAGGATAAAAGCAAGATTCAGCCTACATACTCATTAAATTGGGAGATATTTTGAACATCCTACCACTGTCATCAGCTTGCTATGAGAAACAAAATTTCTTTCACTTTTTTCTAGATCTCTAACACCCAGAGGAAATTCAAAACATGTCCCTGGAGACTGGAGGTCTAACCATTAGGGGATGGTTTTCTCTGCTACCTGACTCTGAAGAACAATGTATTTTTTTAAAGGGTGGAAAGCTGAATCCACAATTTACCTTATTTTGATTGATGGATTTATCAATAGCCACATAGCAGTTATGTAAGTTCCTCCAATTGCATTATTAAAGGACAAGGACTGAGAGAGAGAAAAACACCACTTACAGCAAATATGAAACTTCTAAATGGTTTCAACACAGAGGAAAATTGAATGACAGTGTAGCCCGGTCTCATGATGCAAGATTTAACACACTTAATTTCTTTTTTCCAACGCTGCACAATTTTAAAGTGATGTCTGTCGCCGATTTAATGTGTTTAAAGCAAAAGGATTCCCCCAAACATATCTCATTTGAAACCACTATCTGGGTGGCAGGAACAATGGCATCAATTCCAGAAATGTTACCGACAACAAAAACATTCAATTCACCAACAAAGGTCAGCAGTAAATCTCTCTAAAATATGTACGCCTCATAAAAGTAATGGGTTTGCAACTGTGATTGAAACAGATGTTCATAAAATCAGCATTTAAACATAAAGACACTGTAAAGTAAATGAAGATGAGATTAATTTAACACGTTAATTCCAAAGCTGAATGGGGGAGAAAATTAAGAGAAAGGCACACGACTCAAAGTGAGATGAGTCACGTTCCAATCAGAGAAAAGAACATCGCACGGGCTGACAAACTGGAGTGCCCTCTGAAGGGCCTCATGTAAGGAGTGATTCTAACTTACACACAGACAATTATACTGTTTTACTTCAGCAAATTGCTTCATATTCTCAGATAGTATCTATATATATAAAACAAAAAGACAAAGACATTTGGTCAGTTTCCTTACTTCATCATTTGAAAACAGAAGTGTTTCATGTCACCTAACTGAATTCTAGGTCTACCAAAACCCCCAAGAAGAGAGAAAAGATACTAGGGTCATTAACAACGATTATTATCAAATACCAAGTTTGAGAGTCCAAAGGCAACAACAGAACGAAAGTTGAAGTTTCCAGAAGACCTAGGGAATGTTTAAAAATGTTTTTCCCAAGCAGGCGCAAGCAGCGATCCAAACCTCATAAACATGTGCCTGCAGTCCGGCTGAGAACAGCCTCTCCATTTGCATTTTGTTTCTACAAATAAAGAGATGCTGCAGAGGGTCATTCCAGGGGCAGAGAGGCCACACACTACTTTACATATCCACACACAAAGCACCATCCCTGACCCCCAAGCATTTCCCATTATGCTCCTGGGTGTGAAGTAAATCCTGAAGGACTTCTTAAGTGTGCTCTCACCACTTGTAAGCAGCAGGCTCAGGAAGCAGCAGGCAGAGTTTGGGTGGCCTTGCTGTGTTCCAGCCTCCCACTGTTGCCTGCACTCTTTCTTACAGACGCTGATCAAGGGCATGAGGGCAACTCTGCCTTTAAATCTTCATAAAATAAAGACAACTGTGACCGAAGTTTAGTTTGGCCTGCTTGCATAACTGAAACAGGGCCAGATTGTTTTGCACAAACTTTCTATCCTCAGAAGAAAGGAACAAAGAAAGTTAGCTCTGCACTGGTGCAGAAGGACGTGGCTACCAGGCAAGTTTCTGAGAATTTTGATTGTAATGAAAATAGATTCATACTTAAATAATCCTGCTAGTGCCCACTGTAGGATCAGCTCATCTGAAGACTATAAAGCTAGGGCTTTCCAAAATAGTAGGGGTCTTTATAATTTTTGATATAATTCACCACAGAATTCAACTTAACCAAATCAACTGACTTATATATAAACCTTCAAACAATTAGATGCCTTTCTTTAAACAAAAGCCAGGTCTATGTACCATGCTGGACTTCTTGAGTTATTTGTGTTTTAGTAACTTATCTCTTTATGATTATGGCCATATAGTTGATCTCATTAAGAGTGAATAAAAATACCAAGCTGAAAATTTTCAGTGGAACAATTTAAGTCAATAGAGCTAGTTAGTGTCACTCACACGCATGTACTGATCTAGTACTATGAACAGAGCACTACGATAGATATTATGGAGGTTAGGAAGAGGACAAAGCAAAGAATATTATTCTTACATTCAGGAAGCCTACCCTATAACTGTAAGAAAATAGATATATTTGAAACACTCTGAAAATAGTTTCCTTTTGAACAAAATCCGTATTTGTTCACATTAGAAAACTTGTTTTGCTGATTTTAAAAGTAGTATGGGGCTTAGCACCCATAGTCCAGAGGTTAGGGCGCTGGCCACATACACCAGGGCTGGTGGGTTTCCACCCAGCCTGGGCCTCCTAAACAACAATGACAACTACAACAAAAAAATAGCTGGGCATTGTGATAGGCACCTGTAGTCTCAGCTACTTGGGAGGCCGAGGCAAGAGAATCACTTAAGCCCCAGACTTTGAGGTTGCTGTGAGCTGTGATACTACAGCACTCTACCAAGGGTGACATAGTGAGACTCTGTCTCAAAAAAAAAAAATAGATAAATAAAAAATAAATAAATAACTTGTATGGGTTCATTATAAATAATTGAAAAATCCAAAAATGCAGAAAAAAATTAAATTACCTTATACTACCAACCCAGAGAAAACAACTATTAACATTTTTTGAAGAGACTTCTAATTTTAAAACGTTTTAGATTTACAGAAAAATTGTAAAGATAGTTCTGATTTCTCATATACCTTTTCTTTTATTATTATCTTACATTAGCATCATTAGCATATACTTGTTACAATTAATGAACCAATATTGGTACTTTATTATCAATGTTAGTTAATTTAATAATTATACATCAGTATATAATAATATAATATAATATATAGTATGCTGTATTATACGTATCATATATAATGTACATGTTATTAACTAAAGTCTATACTTAATTCAGATGTTCTTTGTTGTGCCCGAAGCCCCTTTTCCATTCCAGGATCCCATCTAAGATATCACATAACATTTAGTTGTCTTGTCTCTTTAGGCTCCTCTTGGCTGAGATAGTTTCTCAGACTTGCATTGTTTTTGCTGATCTTACAAGGCTCAAGGAGTACTGGTCAGGTATTTTGAGCAATGTTCCTCTGAGGGGATTTGTCTGATGTTTTTCTTGTGATTAGAATAGGATTCTTTGGTGTTTTGGAGAGGAGGACCACAGAGTTAAAATGCCATTTTAATCACATCAAGGGTATATTCCATCATCGACATAACTTATTCTATTGATGCTAACCTTGGTCACCTGGTTAAGGTTGTGTTTATCTTCACTAATAAGTTACTCTCTTTTTTGCCCCTTCCATACTGTACTCTTTAAAAGGAAGTCAACAGGCATACCTCATACATGATGGATGGGAAATTATGCTATACTTCCTTGAGGGCACAGTAACTACATAAATTAGTAGAATTTATCCTGCACAAGAAATTTATTTACTCAACTCATATTTTAAATTTATTCAATAATTTATTGATATCTATGTCAATATAAATGGACTCATATTTATCTTATACTTCAAGTAATAATCCTATAGTATTTTGTTCTCTTGCTCAAATTGTTCTAACTTTGGCCATTGGGACCTCTTTCAGTTCGCTCCTAAGTTTCTTTAAATATCATCATCATAGTGAATTGGTTTTTAGTGTTGTTTTATTTTGTTTTGTTTTGTTTTTGCCAACTTTCGCTTTCCTGGCTCCAGGCTCATCTTGTATATTGCCAGCCCAGTCATAGAGTCAGCCATTTCTCCAAGGCATCCTTGTTCCTTTTATTGGAGAATGGTATTATAAACCAATATCTTGGTGCTAAACATGCTTGTTGCTAAAGGAATGTCTTTGCTTCTAGGCCCTCACAGGGCCAGAACAAGAATTATGTGTGTACTAGACAGTGTATATCCACGTATTTATAAATATCTTTATATGTAACAACTATATCTATATGAACATGAGTTCATAAGGATGTTTCCAACTCTAATCCATTATTATACACATCATTCCAGCCTCCTTCCCTTGTCTCCAACCACCCATTCCAACAGTGAGAAACAAAGGCTCCCACCATCCACTAATTTAATAGTTCAACTGTAGGGGACATATACAGTGTTAGTAGAATTGTTAATTTATACCCCTTAGTAAACATCATTATCAAACAGAGAACATTGCTTATATACACCGTCTCTTCAATTTAGAATTATAGAATACAAGCATTTCCAAACTTACTTTAGTCAGCACTTTTTCCCTCCATCTAATTCAGAAGAGTTGTATCATACATGTATAATGCAGTTGAATTTTTTTGTCGTTTTCTGGATTCCACTCTGGAATCTCTTGATTTTCTAAATGATTTTTGTTAATTTGCCTTCATTAAACTTGACTCTTTGTGCTAAAAAGTTTTATGGATGTTGGCAAATGTATAGCATCTACCATTGCACTATCACAAAAATAATTGTACCACCCTAAAAAATTCTTGTACTTCAACTATTCAACTCTTCCCTGCTTCCCTCAAGTCCCTGGCCACCACTGATATTTTACTACCTTTATAGTTTTGCCTTTTCTAGATTATTATATAACTGGACTAATATGATATGGCATATTTTCATACTGGTTTCTTTCACCAAGTAGTATGTGTATAAAATTCCTCTATATCGTTTTAGGACTTAATATTTCATTTCTTCTTATCATTGAAAATTACTCCACTGTTAGACTGTACCACAACTTGTTTACTCATCCATCTAACAAATTCACTTACCCATTCATCTTGCTTTCTTCCAAAAAAATCTACACACACAGATTTTTATATGTATCTAAGTTTTTAAATCAGTTGGGTAATCCAGGAGCAACTAGCGTGGTCAAGCTATGTTTAGCTTTGTAAGAAATTGTCAATCTGTCTTTCAAAATGACTATATTACTTTATATTTTTGCCAACAATGAATGAGAGTGTCTGTTGTTTTTACCTGCAGTTGGTATTGCCAGCTTTTTAGATTTTAGTCATTCTAATATGTGTGTAATAGCGGTGGTTTTAGTTTTCTATTTCCTAATGACAAATAATATTGAGCATCTTTTAATATTCTTATTTGCTATCTGTGTATCTTCATTGGTGAAGTGATCCCCCAACTTTTTCTAATTTAGTCCTACGTTGACTATTCTAGATTTTTTGTTTTACATAAACTTCTACAAAAGAGCTTAATGGGACTGGATTACAGTGAACAAGGGACCACAATGGAAAAATTGGCATCTTAATATTAGTTAGTACTGCAATCTATGAGTATATCTCTCCATTTGTTTAGATCTTGCTTTATTTCTTTCATCAAAGATTTTTAGTTTTCTACATGTAGATACTGTACATATTTTGTAAGATTTGTACCGAAGCATTTAATTTTTCTTGGTATGATTCTAAGTGGTTATCTTTATTTTGGTTTTAAATTTCAATTGATTATTGCTTGTATGTACAAAAACCATTGAGTTGTATATTAACCTTGTATTCTGAGACTGCTATATTTGCTTGTTAGTTCTAGAAAAGACTTTTGTTTTGTTTTAATCAGTTCTTTGGTATTTTCTATATAAAAAGTCATGCTAAATGCAGACAAAAGGACATTTTATTTCTTCCTTCTCAACCTGTACATTTTTTATTTCCTTTCTTGTCTTATTGCACTAGTTAGTACTGCCAGTACTATGCTGAATAAAAACGCTGAGGGGACTTTCTTGCCTTCCTGATTCGTCAGGGGAAAACATTCAGTTTTTCATCATAAGTATCATGTTAGTTATATGATTTTTTTGCAGATGTTCATCACCAAATTGAGGAATTGCTCTTTATTCCAAGTTTGCTGAGGGTTTTTTTCATGAATGGGTGTTGGATTTTGTCAAATTCTTTTTCTGAATCAATTGATATGTCATATGATTTTACTTTGTTCTGTTGATGTGGTAGATAGATTTTTAAACATTATACTATCTTTACATACCTGCAATCAATTCAACTTGGTCATGGTGTATAATTGTTTTAGATATTCTTAGATTAGATTTGCTAATATTTTGCTAAGGATTTTTCTATCTTAATTTTAAAGTGTTTTTGTATTTTTTAAATGTGGTTTGGTATTACAGTATTGGTACCTAATAAAATGCATTTGTAAGTGTTCTCTGTTTCCTAGTAGAATTTGTATAGAATTAGTATTATTTTTTTCCCAAATACTTGGTAGAATTCACACAGAGAGCCATTTGGGCCTCATTTTGAGTAGTGATGTAAGGGCCCAAATTCAGACTTTCAACTATAGCTCTTCAGTGTTCCCAGCACCATTCGTCTATTAAATGGTCTTGACATCCTTGTTGAAAATTAGTTGACCGTAGACACATGGATTTATTTATGGACTCTTAATTCTATCTCATTAATCTGTATGTCTATCCTTATGTCAGTACACACAGTCTTAATAACCGCTGCTTTCTAAATCTTTGTTCTTTTTTCTTTTTTGATCCTGTATTCTGCCACTTTGAATACAAGTCTAATCATTTTTTTTTTTTTTTTTTGGTAGAGACAGAGTTTTACTTTATTGCCCTCGGTAGAGTGCCGTGGCATCACACAGCTCACAGCAACCCCCAACTCCTGGGCTTAGGCAATTCTCCTGCCTCAGCCTCCCCAGTAGCTGGGACTACAGGTGCCCACCACAACGCCCAGCTATTTTTTTGTTGCAGTTTGGCTGGGGCCGGGTTTGAACCCGCCACCCTCAGTATATGGGGCCGGCGCCCTGCTCACTGAGCCACAGGCACCGCCCACAAGTCTAATCATTTTTATTGAACTCCTCGGGATATACAGGTCATCTGCAAAAAGAGATAGTTTTACTTACTATTCCTTCCCAATCTGGATGCCTTTTATTTTTTTAACTTAATTTTTATTAAATCATCACTGTATACATTTATGGGGTACAATGTGATGATTTGATATACAATGTGGAATGCTTAAATCAAACTAATTAACATAACCATCACCTCACTTACTCATATTTTGTAGTAAGACATTTATAATATACTCTTAGTTGTTTTGAAGTGTACCCTTGCCTTGTGCACATTAGGTGAGATACTGCCAAATACCCTCCCTTCACTCTCCCTCCTCCCTCCTCTCCTCTCTCCTTCCTCTTCCCTCTTTCATTCTGGACTATATTTGTCTTTTATCATTGGTGTGAATGTGTGTTTGTATATTGGTTTCATAACAGTATTGAATACATTGGATACTTTTTTCTCCGTTCTTGAGATACTTTACTAAGAAGAATATGTTTCAGCTCCATCCAGGTAAACAAAAAAGATATAAAGTCTCCATCTTTTTTATGACCATATGGTATTCCATGGTATATATACATACATACATATATATAATATTACAATTACAATGTGTTTATACATTCATGCGTTGATGGACATTTAGGCTTCTTCCATGGCTTGGCTATTGTAAATTGAGCTGTAATAAACATTCTGGTGCAAATGTCTAGGTTCCTCCTAGAGATGAACCTAGCCACTTATCGTCATCTGATCTTTGATAACCCTAACAAAAACATACATTGGGGAAAGGATTCCCTATTTAACAAATGGTGTTGGAAGAACTGGCTAGTAACCTGTAGAAGACTAAAACTGGACCCATACCTTTCACCATTAACAAAAATTGATTCTCACTTTTTGAGAGAATCTTTTAAGTTTAAAAGATTTAAACTTAAGACATGAAACTATAAAAATCCTACAAGAGAATTCAGGGAAAACAGTTGAAGACATTGGCCTGGGAAAATATTTTTTGAGGATATAAGGAGGACCCCCTTGGCAATTGAAGCAACACCTAAAATTACATTACTGGGATATGATCAACCTTTTATTTCTTATTCTTGACAAACTACCCTGGCTATGTACCTCACTTTAGAAGGATAATTTCATAAAATGTTGAATTTAGGTTGCTTTTTTTCAATACTTTGTAATATTTAATTCCATTCTTTTCTTGCTTGCATGATTTCTGATAAGAAGTCCATCATAACTTTTTTTTTTCTTCGAAAGAGAGGTTTTCCTTCTTTCTGGCTTCTTTCAAGATTGTGTCACTCTTTGGTTTTCTATAATTTGAATAGCTATAGGTATAGTTTTTTGGGGGGGTTGGTTTTCAGGGGGGTGTTTGTTTTGGTTTGGTTTTTTTAGCATTTATTCTGTTTTATGCTCTCTAAATTTCCTAGATCTGTGATTTGGTGTTTGTCATGAATTTTGAAAATTCTGGGCCATAATTGCTTCAAATATTTCTTCTTTTCTAGTCTCTCTTTCTTCTCCTTTGGATATACCACTACATGTATGTATGTTATACCTAGTGAAATTATCCTACAGTTCTTAGGTGTTCTGTTTTCTTGCTAAGTTCTACTGACCTATTTTCAAGCTCACAGATTCTTTCATCAGCTGTGTCAAGTCTACTGATCAGTGCATTAAATGTGTTTCTTCATCTCTGTTTTCATGATTTTTACTTCTGGCATTTCTTTTGATTCTGCTTAGAGTTTTATCTTTTTGGTTACATTACCATCTGTACTTGCCTGTTGTTTTACTTTTTCCAATAGGATTTTTAACATATTAGTCACAGTTATTTTAAATTTCCTGCGTGATAATTCCAATTCGTGTGTCATACCTCAATGTGGGTCAGATGCTTGCTTTGTCTCTTTAGACTGTGTTTTTTCTTGCTTCTTATCATGCCTTGTGATATTTTGTTGAAAGCGAGATATGTTATATTATGTAATAGGAATTAAGATAAATAGGCCATTAGAATGAGGATTTATTTTGATCTGACTAGAGATTGAGCTGTATTTAATATTAAATGTAGCCGTTGATGCAGAGTCTTCATGTTCCTCTTGTGTCCTTGTTTTTATCTCCCCTCTTCACTTTGGGCTTCCCTATATGCTTCTCTTCAGAGAGGGTCTGTATCTTGCAGCTCTTTCCACTGCAGTCTACTGTTATTATATTGAAGCCCTGGTGGTGTCATGGTAAGTTGTGAGGAAGAGAAGTGTTCTATGACGTTAAGATTAAATCTCAGTATTTTGGTGGTCCTCTGTCTGGTCTATGACCCTAACTATTTCTCCAATGATATAGGGTTTTGTTGTTACTGTTTTGTTTTGTTTTGTTTTGCCTACCTTAGGAGAGACAGGATGTCTAGAATGGACTAAAGTGAGAAGAAATCCTTTTTCCTAGATAGAACAAATGTCTCATAAAGATTTGTTCCCTGGATAGGAGGACTTTGTTATGGAAAATCCTCTAGATATGTTTCCCAATGATTAGTCTTTTCCTCTCTTGCAAGAGCCACACAGTGGATCATTCTAGGATCGTCACCATAAGAATATGATGAATCTCTTAAAAGTAAAATGTACTGCAGCATGGGCTCCTACAAGACTGGGTCCCCCCACAAAGTTTCTTACTCTCACATTAGTCTACACTCAGCTTCCAATAATCTCTTAAAATTACCAATTAGATTTTTTACCAGTTTATGGCTCTAGAATAGTGTTTTGCAACCTTTTTAATCTCATGACACACTTGAACCTGTAGTTAAACTTGTATGGAACGCTTAAATTATGTTGATCAAAAACAAAGAGTAAGGCTCGGCACCCATACTCAGTGGTTACGGTGCTGGCCACATGCACCAGAGCTAGTGGGTTTGAAACCAGCCCAGGCCCACTAAACAACAATGACAACAACAACAACAGAAACAGCCAGGCATTGTGGTGGGTGCCTGTAGTCCCAGGTACTTGGGAGGCTGAGCAAGAGAAATCACTTAAGCCCAAGAGTTTGAGGTTGCTGTGACCTATGACGCCACAGCACTCTCCCAGGGGCAACATAGTGAGACTCCATCTCAAAAAAAAAAAGTAAAATAAAGAATATAGTTACTGTGCTTTGAAATCCTTTCAAACATAATTTAATTAATAATTTTTAAAGATTTTTATGGAACACCTAAGATCCTAAGGTCTTCTCAGGGCACACCAGCACAGCATACCAGTTGAAAATCATCGCTCTGGAGGGTAACAACTTCTCCAAGTAAGCAAGTATCAGTTGGGACTCTGGATTTTCTCTTCTCTCTAGATTTTAGGGCCATAGTTTGCCCTGCAACTTCATTTGTAACCCCAGATCTCATCTGGGTCGGTTTGTTCAGCTATTTATTGTAAAATGGGAGCAACAATTTCCAACTCTTTATACTGAAAACAGAGGCCTACTATTAACATTTTGATGAATATAATTAACGTTTTTATGTGCATATTTTATAAATGTTACCCATAATTTTAAAACTAGGATCAAACTGTATACAATCCTTTATTAATCTACTTTGATTCATCATTTAACAAAATTTTGTTAACATTTTCTATGCTACAAATTTTAACAGTTTCTAGGATTCCACGTATGGCTTGTTAAAGAAAATACACAAAGCTTGAAAATATGGCAACATATTGACTGGCACTTCCTTTTGATGCTAAGCAAGGCAAAGAGCCCCCCAAAAAATTATCAATAAGGATAAAAATGTATTCAACTTGCTCTTTGCTATTTGACAAAGATTTTAGTAGAGTTACATGTTAACCTGCGAATTTTTTTTCTAATTAAGATGCAAATATTTTCTTACCAAGGAGAAACATAAATCCAAAGTTTAGGGTTTATTGCTCTTTACTATATTAATTTATAAATGAACCAAAATTATCACACTAATATTTCTGTAATAAATTGCTAATAAATGCTAACTCCTCAGTTGCTCTTTGAGCTTCATAACATCCTACTGATTTCCTTATTAAATAATGAGTCGAAAAAAATCTTTAACATGCATGCATGAGATTCTTGATTTTACATTTTGAACATTATTTTTAGTGTATCTCATCTAATTTATGTAACTATTCCCTTATTTCTTGAGCATTAGGTTTCTCCCACATTTTTTTATTAGAAATAGCATTGCAATAAGCTTAAGTTTACTTAAGCTTACAAAAATATATAAAAAATATATATTTTTTACTTACAAAAAATATATAATTTTTCACTCATATAAAAAATAAAAAATATATATTTTTTACTTACAAAAAATATATAATTTTTCACTCATCTCTGAAGTTTCTTTGAGATAGATTCCTAGAAGTAAAATTTACACATAAAGGAAGAATCTCATTTTTTTGATTGATGTGGTTAAATTGCCTTTCAAGAGGGTTAGCCCAGGCCAAACTGCAACAAAAGTAGCCAGGCATTGTGGCAGGCACCTCTAGTCACAGCTACTCTGGAGGCTGAAGCAAGTAAATCACCTAAGCCCAAGAGCTGGAGGTTTCTGTCAGCTGTGACGCCACAGCACTTTACCGAGGGTGACAAAGTGAGACTCTGTCTCTAAAAAATAAATAAAATAAATAAAATAAAAGGACTGGAGGCTAGTTTTTGAAAAGTCTGAATGTGTGATGATCTAATAATACAGGTCATTCCATGATGGTTGATCTTTCCTCACTGTAAAAGTAAAGGAGGTAACACTGAAAATACAGTAGAACCTCCATAGTTGACCACCTCCCAACCTTGACCACCTCATTAAGTTGACCTAATTTTCATAGACCTGACGTGCACCACATGTATGTTATCAGTATGGTAGGCCAAGTTCCTTATATTGACCACCTTCATATGTAGATCAGTTTGCTACAGTCCCTTGGGTGGTCAACTTACAGATGTTCTACAGTATATCAGATTCAAGTTTTGACATTCTACTATACTGTCTACGATGAGACAAAAATTATATAAGTTTACATTTATGTTTTTCAACTTCAGCCTACTGTGTGCATGTTATGTGTGTGTGAGTGTGTGTGTGTGTATGTGTGTTTCTGGAATCAAAGGAAAAATATACCCTTTATACTTTAAGCATAAAAAATTCTCTACACTGATGTAAATTTTAAAAGTGCCATTTAAATATATAGAGTAAAAATATTGACAGAACTGCAATAAATAGATATTCCAGATGTTAAGTGATCCTGACTCACTTTTCACCTCTTCTCTATTACCTAGGAGGACTGGGATTAGCGTTCCAATTCAATTCTTTTATTGTAAGGACATACAGGTGTTTTTCGGACTACATAGTGCTGTGTTACTCTTAAAAAGTTGTTTGAAAGTTACTTTTCTTTAAATTAAATTATTTGAAGTAAACCAGAAGCTGTCACTCTGCAAAGGAAACCTGTTGAATTGCTTTGTGAAGTGAGGAAACATTTGGTAAGATAACTACTCATCAGAGTGTGTACACTGGGCTTCTTAAAGGTTTAGAGCATCTAGATGTATACATATAAATATAAATATGATAAAATAAATTGCGCCTGTAAATATAAATATGTGCAGATCACTACAAAAGTTTTGAGACAGACTGTGTTATGGTACATTATTTTACTTCCAAGAAACACAGTTTTTTCTCAGCTTACTAGTGCTGCTGGAAGGACTTCATTTGTTCTGTCCACATAGATTTTATATTTGATTTTTGTGTATCTCAAATTTTTGTAATGACTCACAGATATAAGCTATTATGAAAGTCAGAACAGTTCAAATCAAAATAGTCATCCACCGCTCTAAAGCTGCTTGTGCTGTCCAATATGGTAGCCATTACTCAATTGTGGCTGTTGAGTCTTGAAAATGACTAGTCCAAATTGAGATGTATTGCTAAATATAACAAAAACAGAAGATATTGAAGATGTAATAACAAGTAAAGTAAAATATTTTATTAATAATTATTTATAGATTATCTCTTGAAATGATACTTTCAGTGTTAGGTTAATAAAATATATTATTAAAATTAATTTCACCTGTTTTTTTTTAATATTGCTACTAGAAAAATTAAAGTTTTACATATATGGCTTACATTACATTTCTATGGACCATGGTGATGTAAAAAGGCCTTAAATATGAAATTCTACTTAGAGTGATGGATGGGTGGGACCTCTACCTTATAATCATCACAGGTACAGAAAGATGGAAATTATATATTCTGAGTTATTTATTTTCCTACTTGAGTAGAACTTGCTTTCCTATTTCAAATTGAACATCTAATCTGGAATGGATTTCCCTGATGACATTTATCCTGAAATTTTATATGTGAATAAGATAAAAAATATTATCAGTGATGTTGAAAGCCTTTCTTCATTAAAAGATTTTTCTAGCTGCACTCAACATGAGCTTTATATAGCTTGTTCAGAAAAGAAAGTGCTTAAGGTAGCAGAAAGAACAAAAACAAACAAAATGCAAATATGGAAAGCACCGAAGTAGCTTCAGTTATCAGCTGCTTCTAAAGTCAAAAATATACATGGTATGTAATTAATTAGTGACTGAATACCTAGAGGTAGGAGTCTTAATCTGGTTCAAAGAGTGACTTTATTTCACAACAAAAAAAAAAAAAAGAAAGAAAGTTTACTTGAAAATCTCTGAGCCTATTGCTTAAAAATGATCTGGCTTGACTTTGACTTAGACATGTAAATTATGTAAGTACATTAATAACCTTTTGTATAATATAACACTTTGAAGTAGGATAAATATGCTAATATGTGGGCTAAAATTTTTTAATTTTAAAAGTCTGGTAGACTTTTTTCATAAAGGTTTAAATCTGTAACTACTTAAAAATGGGACCTATCTATGAAGATTCAGGTTCACAGTAAAACTGTCCTGATGGTGAAGATATTTTGGAAGACAAAACTTTGTTGTTCTCTTTCCCTGTTGTTTCCTTTAATGACTGGTAATAAAACAGAAGGGAACATACTTTGGAAACACATAAGACACATCTGGAAATGATATTTTAAATAATCCTCCTATGCTTCTCCCAGAATGGAGTTTAAGCACACTGGTGACCTACTTCCCTTACCTCTGGAAACTCTCTAGATGAACTCAGAAGATTAGGGACAGTACAGATATTTTCTTAGGGTCTAAGAAAAATAAATATGCATTCTTCTCTTTTAAAACCCAGCAGCAGTACACCTATGTCCACAGCAGGCTCTTCACAATAGTCACAAAGTAGAAGCAACCCAAGTATCTATCAATGAACAAATGGAAATATAAAGTGTGGTACGTACAGATAATGAATGTGATTCGTCTTAAAAGGGAGGGAAACTTTGACACATGCTATAACTTAAATGAACCTTGAGGACATTGTATTGAGTAACATAACACAATCACAAAAAGACAACTACTGTATAATTCAACTTACATGAGGTATCAAGACTTGTCAACTTCATAGAAACAGAAAGCAGAATAGTGGATGGCCAGAGATGAGGGGGAAGAAGAATGGGGAGTTATTCTTAAAATGGGTATAGAATTTCAGTTTTGCAAGATGAAAAATTCTAAAGATTGTTTGTATAGCAATGTGATATATTTAATATTACTGATGTATTAAAAATGGTTAAAATGATAAATTCTATGTTATGTACTTTTTACCATAATTTTTTAAGAATTTTTTTAATAAAAGGAAAAAGAAATCTTAAGCGACAATGCCTTCTTTCTTTAATTCTGCTATTTGGTTGATGGGTCAATGACACTTATACTATTCAGAAGACAGAAAAAAATCTATTTTAGAAGAAAAGTTCATAGAATATTCAGTGTTGGAACTCAAGGGTCTTAGAGACCTCTAACCCTTCCACCGTGCACACAGGTAAGGGGAGTGAGGCCCAAGGGGCAAGATGGCTTTAACCCAAGACCATATAGTTAATTGGCAGTTCAACTAGAACAAAAAGTTAAATCCATTCACATCACAACTCACTGTTTTCTTACACATCTCTGTAATCTCAGCAAATCCTCCTGAATATCATATTTTGAAACTGTTTTATGGAAAACCAACTTGAGCATTAATTATTGTCAATATTTTGTTCTCATCAATTGATTGCTTATCCCAAAGCTCTTTAGCAAACAGAAACAGAAACAATGAGTTCCCCTTAGTATAGGACTTCTTTGAATGTCTAGACTTTAGCAATTCACTTTTTTTATGGTTTTGATCTTCAATACTAATGTAAACTGCTGCTGAATCATTTGTTCAGAGAACTCCCAAAACTGTGAGACAATCTATAGTGAGTTCATGTGACTAGTAGGGTTAGAAGTTCATTTTTTTTTAAGACTTACAATTAACCATAATTATTTGTATAGAATACCTCCCTAAAGAGATTGAGACAAAGTACAAAGAAAGAGAAAAAGAGAGCATGCACTCTTCAAGCTTCCTCCTCATTACTTAGAATTTTCAAGTCATACTCTAACTTGCTTCTAAGCCATTTCTAATGCATTTCCCAACTATCCCTCCAGAAAGCCAGGCTCACCTAGCTGCCAATCAACACAATTCTTTTGTGATTCCTTTTCTCTCATTGACAACAAAAATTCCTGATGTTCACAACTCATGCTGTGCACGATGCTCACCTTTTCTTTCTAGTACAGATGAATTGTGACTTAAGAGGACATGCTCAAAGTGACTTTTGCTTTTAATTTGGTCTCTTGAGTAACATATTTCAACAATGATGTTATTATTTTTGTTCATAAGTATTGTTGCAACTCCTCATAACTGCAGCTCCCCACCTGTCCACCAAAGTTACCTGAACATGCTATAGAGAACTCAGAGGGAAATTTAAATTAAGAGTACACTGTAAACTTCTGTCACGGGAAATTTGAATGCTGCACAAATTCAAGCTCCAAGGAGTTGGTAGTACAATAAACCACACTACATTTCTTTGATGATATTCTATTTTTTGTGTAGCTGGGTATTCAGCAGTTATTGTAATGTAAGTCAAGTACAGCGTAAAAATTAATGTGTACCAAGAAATGATGATAGCAGTGCCCAATTTGATTCCAAGTTGAAGAAATTGTAATAGGGTGCAACGGGTACACACATCTCATTACAGAGTTGCTATCATTATGTAAGAATAAAATAGCTATAATGTTTTTCCAACGTAAGAGTATTATTTTTTTCAGACAGTAACTGAAGTTATTAAGACATAAATATGTATTGATTTGTTTGGACCTAGATTATTTAATAAACAACTGTTAGGTATTTCTTTTGCCTCAAGATACCACGAAAAACAAATTTCTCCATGAAGTGGAAAAGTTTTAGAAGATCCTAGAGTTGATACTATGGTGATTTGAAGTGATTTGCGTTCCTGCAAAGAACCGTTATGGAATACCTATTTGTTTTGTGTCGGATTATTGATGCCCCAGGAGGAATGATCACAGGAGGAATGCTATTACAAAAAAAGTTGGACAACAGCAGGGAATAAAAATCCACTCGGGAATACCAGTGCTAAGTGATTGGATAAGGCCTCCAGCCTGAAACTGGAATTAATTCTAAAGCATATTGAGGTGTCAGCTGTCAGTTGCTGCCCTTCCTGAAATCATGTACTGAGAAACTCTATCTTAAAGCAAAGTACAGGAACCATAAAGAAATTACCCTTTAGCCTTGACTTTCCTGACCTTCCCCAAATACATCAGTGAATGAACATCATCTCTCACTGAGCAGTGTTTTCAGAAGACACCTTCAGTAATGAATTTTCATTAACTCACATATTTGCCTGGAATATAGGTTTTCAAGATCCCTAGTGTGGTGACAATGCCATGATGAACCCATGACCATAAATCATGTATGGTTTTATACACTACCCTCAAAGCACACACACACCAAAAAAGATCTGTGACTATCCGGTATAATATTATTAAGTAGTTTCTTTCTTTTTTTTTTTTTTTGAGACAGTCTCACTTTGTCGCCCTGGGTAGAGTGCAGTGGCATCACAGCTCACAGCAATCTCCAGCTCTTGGGCTTAGGCGATTCTCTTGCCTCAGCTTCCCGAGTAGCTGGGACTACAGGTGCCTGCCATAACGCCTGGCTATTTTTTGTTGCAGTTTGGCTAGGGCCAGGTTGGAACCCACCACCTTCAGTATACGGGGCCAGCACCCTACTCACTGAGCCACAGACGCCACCCATTAAGCAGTTTCTTGATTATGAAATTGACTGAAATGTTTGATATGCCCCTGATTTGTTTTGAAACAACCCCTGTTACAATCACAATTCTATATCTGTTGGTTAGAACACATGGGCTGCAGGCTGTGATCATTTCTGATCATGTTCAGGTTTTGCCTTTCTAGTCCAATTTTACTCAGTTATGTCTTTTGCTAGAAGCCATCTCAAATATATTAGAAAAAAGTGGGGGCAGCACCTGTGGCTCAAAAAGTGGAGTAATAAATTCTGGCAAAAAATCATGGTAAAGCTTTTCAGACTTCCTTGAAGCAATTTGCCAACGAAAAGTGTTTCTCATGAGTCAGCATGTTCCTATATACATATTTAGCAATGAAAGCTGAACTATGAGGCAACTTATGAAGACTCGTCTTAATTATCTCCATCTACAATTAGCTAATGACCAACAGACAAATAAGAATGTATCCTAGATGCTCCTTTGCCTGTACCTAGTCTTCATTCATTATACCCTAAGAGATTTTTCCTTTTTAAAAGCCATGTGGCTAGAACAGATGGCCTGCATGTGTTATCTCCGTCTTTATCAGCATTGAGGACTTTTCTGTTGGGATGACTTGACGTAGCATCATCTTCAAGAGTCTCTACTCTGTAGCCATCTGGCATTGATTTTTCAGCTACAACCCCTGAAGTTTCATTGACTATCTCAACATGAAAGGAGTAAAATGTCTCTGACCACTGCAGTTGCTGAGGTTAGTGTCCAGAAATTTCTATGCCTACTAATACAATGCAGAGATAATCTTGAGTACTATATCCTTCATATTCAAAAACTTATGAATTTTGACTATATAGGCAGGTGAGGGGGCTCACGCCTGTAATCATAGCACTCTGGGAGGTGGAGGCTGGAAGATGGCTTGAGCTCAGGAGATCAAGACCAGCCAAAGCAAGACCATGAAAACAGAATAATTAGCCAGGTGATATGGCCTGGGACAGAAGGAGGCATTCTGAGCTACTTGGGAGGCTGAAGCAGAAGGATCCCTTGAACATAGGAGTTTCATCTATGATGATGCCACTGTATTCTAACCCGGGAAACAGACTCTGTCTTTAAAAAAAAGTTAGGAGATTAAATGGAGAGCTTGCTTTATGTTGATGAGCTGACATCTAAATTCAAAAGACCTAAGTTAATCATAGCCCTTGAACGTCATAGCAGTGAGAGTTTGAGTAACCTACAAATATCCTTCACATTACTTTTCTTCTGTGTAGAATGAGAAATGATATGAACATTTATATCACAGAGTGCTTGAGAGACTATCCAAATGAGTTATAATTGTCTAGGGGGAAAACTAAGTAATCTGATTTTAGCATTTTTATGGTGTTTAAATTTCAGTTAGTATTTTACTGATTGTATGAGTTAGTAGTATACTGTGATGGCTCAAGAACATTTTTGCAGTAGTAAAATGCTTTTGTGGAAGGCAGGTTTGTTCATAATAGACAAGTACCCATTTCCTTAAAAGCACCCCTCCGCTCCCTCAGCAGTGTGTAACATAAAACTGGTGTTTAGATTATTTCAAATACCTTATATTTCTAAAGCTTTCTGTAATGATAGTGCTATCACACCATAAAGGTTTTCTTTTAACTCCTGAAATTTGACTTCTGTAAAATCTCTTCTCAATTTAAATTCCAATTTTAAGTTCTATTTTTTGCTCTCAAAAGTTGGAGGATTTTTTTTCCCTACCTTTGTTTTGTCCTTAGTTGCTCTGAGTTTGGTTTCATGGGTAGAACATTCTGAAAATTACTTTATTGATAGACATCAGTAAACAAAAGCCAAGAGGGAGGCATTCTGAATTTTCCATTTCCACTTACCTTCTTCTCACACACCACCCAGGAACAGACGGTTGCCTTAAACAATTTTGGTAGAAAATGTCCAATGCTTTTTTTTTTTTAATCAAGATTGATTTAATCTGAGACCTGCGTTTAGATGCCACAGAGGATCATTCTGTTCCTATCAGGGTCTTGAGAAAGGGAGTGCTTTTCCTGCTGGTCAGCTAAGGCAAATCACTTGAATTACATTCTCCCCCTATTGCTGACTCTGCCTGGCAGGTGCAAAGACATTACTAAGGACCAATTCCCTGCAATTGAATGAAATAAAGGTGCTTCTGTACTATTAACATCTGTGTGGGCCCACTTTAGCTGTTGGTTTAGTGCCGATGAATGTTCTTTCTTTTAGCCTCACTGTGTGATAGAGGTTTTTTTTAATTAATATTTTATTTTTAAATGTCAATTTTAAAGAATTTCCCAACAGCATTTTTATTAATCAAATACTAAACAATTTTTTAAGGCAAAACTTACATACAAAGAAATGCGTGTAAATTCTTTTCCCAGATGTTCACTCAGCTTGGGACATAGCTCAAGTGACCAACATGTCCTGGTTTGCTTGGGACTATCTCCTTTTTAGCACTGAAATACCAGCAACCCAAGAAACCCCTCAGTCCTGGGCAAATTGGGATAGTTGGCTGCCCTAGCATAACTGTGCAGTGCAATTAATTCTGTCGAAGTCCTCCTTCTTCTCTAAAAATCATTTCCACACAAAGCCCCTTTCATAGATACCAGCTCTGTACTTTGTAAGGTCAGCTTGCTTAATATGACTTGAGTTCAGAGAACTCTTTGAGTGTGTCCTCCATTTATAAGACACTTTCTTTTTTCCCTAATTCTGAGAATCCTTTTTTTATCTCTTTTTTGGTTGCATCTGTTTACAAGCCTTCAAGGGTCTATAAAATGTGAACTCTTGTGCTCTGTTTTTGTGAATTAATTTGGTTGGTTTTAACTTAAGGAATCAGTTCAGTTAAAAGAAAAATAATAAATAATGTTATTTAAAATACAAACTGTGGATTTATCGCATAATAAATTTACAAGTGGTTTTATTTTCTTTTTTTCTAAATCACACCATGCATGTATTACTTTAACAAAACAAATTCTTCTAAAAGTAATTTTTAACTTAGATTGTTAATAATGTAATTTAAATAAAACTTACAATGTTCACCAAAATCCATCTATAGAACTGTACCATTTCAAATCAAAGCTGCCCATAGAACACATAGAAGGGGTTATCTGGATATTCTGTCCAGAAAGACATTACATTAGGAAAAAAGATACTGCTCAGAGTGCAAGAAATAAAGTTGGAGAGTTGAAGAATTGTGAAGCAGGCCAACCACATCACAAGCTGACAGGATCAGTTGAAGAATGAAAGAATTCAGGTACAAGATGACCAGCAGCAAAATGGAATTTGGACAAAGAAAAGGGACTATTAGTAAAATATGCCTCAGAATGTTCTGACTGGACCAGGGAAACTTTCATTCATTTATTTATTCGTTGAAAAATATTTAAGTAGATTCTATGTGCCAGTATTTAGATCAATGAACCAAAAACATTTTTTAAAAATTCCTTTTATGGAACTTTTATTCTAGTGTGGTAGTAACAATAGATAGCAAATACAATAAGTATACAGTATTTTAAAAAGTGAAAAGTGCTGGAGTTAAAAATAAAGTAGGTTTAGGGACATCAGGAACACAGTTAGGGCATTGCAATATTATACCGCATAACAGTGATGGATTCAACTGATAAAAGTCTTAAAAGGGACCAAGATCACCTATGAGAAACAATAAGTGAAAACAATGACTTTCTAAAAATGTATTGGAATTCGGAATACTATGTGGCATATGACTTATTAGAATAGAAGGGGAACTTTGGGTCAATGTCACCTGGATCCTGCCCAACATGGGCCTCTTTACCTTCAAACCCTCTGTTCCTATTTGTCTTTACTACAAATGAGATGAGCAAGGCAGAGGTGCTAATAGTTTCCAGCATATTATAGTAGGGAACTACAGAAAAGTTGTTTTGTTTAAGCAAGTATTGTCTAGACACCATTTTCTATTGTGATCTGGAATGAGATATAATCAATTAGTTCTTGCTAATGGTGCAAACAGATAAGAGAGATTTCTATTTATGTTCCTTTTTTCTGATATCAAATGCTACTGAAAATTATTTTTATTATTTTAATTAATAACTGACTTTATCATAATGTGAATACATTTGTGTGTTACAGAAGTGAATAGAAGAATTAAAAAGATGTTGAATTACATAGGTAAGGGAAGCCATTAAGCCAATAATAACAGGAAAGCCCTTTGGGGGTGTAAATGTTATATTGCCAGTAACACAGCATCCTATAATATACAGTATTTAAAGTTTCCTTTTTTTAAAACTCAGTCTTGGATTGAGTACAACCCCGTTCTGTAAAAAGTGCAGAAAAGATAGATGTCAATGGTATGAATGAACGAATGAAAGCAGGGATGAAAAGAACGATAACTACAAACTTTCATGCAGAGAGAGAACTTAAGTCATATATCTAACTGCTGCTTTTTATTAAGAAAGCTAAGTCTCCCAAAGGAGAAATGTTATATAAATTGTCCTGTTTAAAAATTGCTGTGTTCATTATGAGGAGTTTAATTATGGTCATTATTTACAAAACAAAATCAAAGTCTTGTCAAAGAATTCATAATAATGTATGTTTTTCATTAAAAATTAATAAATAAGTGGCTGATTGTGAGGGCATAAAGTCTGTGGAATATCATAATTTTCCTTTCTTGTTTAAAATAATTAATATTCATGCAAATTAGATCCAAATTACTACAGTTTAGGTGATTACTTAGTGCTACAGATTATGGATTTGTTTATTACCAGAATAGCCAATTATATTTGTCAGCATAGGCTAGATTATGCCATGATAAACAAATCTTGAGATCTCAGTAGTTTAAAAAAACAAAGCTTTCTTTCCTGCTTGTGCATGAAGCAATTAAGTCATCATGCCCTTCAAAGCATTCTCCTCTATGGAATGATTCAGTGAGCCACACTGCTGCCATTTTTATACCTCCACCATTTTAATTTTCAGGACCACTATGGAACAAAGAGAGGTAGAAGTTTGTACATCAGCTCTTGAATGCTTCAGCCTGAAGTGAAACACCTCTCTTCTGTTCACAATACAATGCCGCATGGATTTAAACTAACACAAATTAACACTAGCTATTGCAGTGTTACTAGTTGCAACTAACACTAGCTGGGATACATGAGGAAGCAGATAGATCTTCAGTGAATAATAATGTGCCTACAACGGGATAGAGGCCACAAGAAGAATACTGGTAAAATGCATATTACCTATCAGGTAGGCACTGCAAGGATTATTTGCATAGCATTGGGGGAAACAGAGCAGAATATTCCAAAACACAGCCAAAATCTACTCTGTATCTTGAAATAATAAAGTAATTCATGACTCCATAAGTTAGTGATGTAATAATCATCATTGTATCCGTGAGACTGTAAAGGTACTATAATAATTACTCACAGCCTACAAGGGATAAAACCATCAGTAGAAAAGACATTTCTTTAAGGAAATCCATCTCTCTAAGGAAAATGGAAGGAGTTGCTTGCCTGAATGTAGGGTTATAAATATCTCAAAGCCTCATTCTTCAGATGGTTATAGTATTCTGTAAAAGTTTGAGCAATGCTCTTTCTTGGCCAGATTAAAGGAGAGAGCACTTTGACTGGAAAGGAAAAGCTCTCTATTCTGAAGTCTTGCTTGAGAATACACACAATTTAACTTCGCTTTCTTTTTCATCCCTAGGCTAAAATAGCAAATAAATGAAGAACTGAGTTAATTAAATACATATTTTAACAGCATTTATTGGCATTGATTGGCTGAAGCCACTTACAGTAAAGAGTGTAGTAGTTAATACAAGTGTTGGCCGTCTCCTAAAGGAGGTGACCTCAAGGTTATATAATTGTAGCAGTAATTTATTTAGCTTAAAATGAATGTGTTCTCAATTAGGTTGGTAGGCATTATAATAACACAAGTGGGATTTATATTTGCTTATGTCTTGGCTGCAAGGATTTAGTTATTGGATTTGTTTGCCTATATTTAGTCCTTCAACTCTTGATTCTTCCAGTAAAGATCAGGAGGTCTGCGCATGCTAACTAATAGGGGGTCAATCCTAATTTTGCAGATATTGGCCTGATCTCACCAGAGGCAGCAAAGCAGCAGACATGTAGACAGATGCCGGGAAACAATGTTATCTGGTGGAACTTTTTCTCCCTTCAAGATAGATCCTTCAGTATCTTAAATCTGCCCCAACAACCTGGTGCTTAATATGAAATTAGACTACCACTGGGATACTTCAGGGTTTATTGCAGGATTTATCTTACTGGAATTCATATTTTTCATGCATACTCCAATTCCTCCAATCTGCTGGGCAGAAAAAAGGTTATTCATGATTCTCTGCCATTGACTTGAACTTATGACTTTACTTAGATAGAGATAAAGCACCTTTATAGTTCCTAGGTCAAATGGAGTAGAGAAATTCTTTTAAGGAAAAATGCAAATTGCTGACTTTTTACCAACCTTATTCACCCAGACCTCTGTGAACATTTTCAATCTTCGCACACATGCCAAATGTGCAATTAGTAATCCTGTATGAACAGATATAATAATTATTATTATCATTTTCATTTACTTACAAGCTTGTCAGACATGAGCTGGGGGTGTTTGCTCAATCACAGGGGCCAGGGCTAGAAGCCCAGGACTCAGCCAGTAGATGTCTCTGTTAGACTTACTACAGTGAAATATTCATGCCCCCTTGGGAGGATGCCAGCCCTTTTGGACTGAGCTGTAGCCTATTTGCTAAATGTGTATTTGTGCCCAAAAATTTTAAAATTGAAAAAGGCAATCTGGCACTGGTTGTACTTGTGTTCCAGTTTATACTGTCATCTTCAGAGCCTCATTTCTGTTCAGATCACCCAGCGAGGTCCAACGGCCCACTCATTCTACTGATGGGGAGGGGGTTACTTTCCCATTACCTCCACCTACATAAACTAAGCCCTACTTACAACCTTCCTTCTCCAGGGAAACTGAAACTAGCATTCACCTCATTGTCTGCTGAAAGGCCATCTGCTTTGCTATGCAGGCTTGTGCCAGCACAAATGTATGGTCCTGGGGAATAATAGAGAGTTTATTTGTGTGTGTGATCTCTTATGCAACAGATTCAAGTGAGTGATCAAAACTGTGAAATGCGCTGGAGATGAAAACTGTCACCAAAGCAAGAAAGAAAGTGTATAGATGTGTTCTCCAAAGTGAGAAGTGCTTGCTACTAACACATTTTTGTTTGAAGTACTTCAGTGGCTTTGCAGCCCAGAGACGCAGTTTCTTCAGGCGTCTATCAGTAGAGGATATGAGGACTTCATATTTAAATGTTGCACAACCAACTTTTAATTGCAGATATGCTTCTAGTCTCAGGAAATCCCAGCCAGTGTGAATAAAAGTGGACTGGACATTAGAGACCTATGCCTTACAGCCCATTCTTCCTTTCACTTGCTGTGTGATTTTGAGTTACTAGAATTCTCTGATGACCTGGGGATAATGAGACTCACCTCTCAGGATGTCCTGAGGCTTAAATAATGTAATGTATATATAAGCTTCCTGAATAATAGTCAATGACTGTTTATTCCTTTTCTCCTTCTTTTGTCACTGATCTGATCTAAAGACTAAGAATACTTTCAAAAAATGATAAAAGACATAAGTAGCTAAAAATGAAGCTTTGAACATATTAGAATATATCAGAGATTTTCATTTACTGGGCTCTACAACACTTTCTCCACTCCTTTGAGCACAGGACAAGTGTTCATGTTCAGAACAACACAGATCCTGTATGTCAGATTTTTCACTTCATCTTTGGTTTGAAAGCTAGTGACTAAGCTCTGCCTTCTTAGCTAGCAGATTGTAGCTGAAGAAGGACATTTGCCTCCAACAAATATAAACCACCACAAGCAAAGTATGGAAAACTTCTCTATTAGCCACGCTTTCATGGCTGTTTCATTTGAGCTGGTTACTGAGAACCTACTTCATGCTTGAGCCTCTGTTGATGGGAAGCAGACTCTTGGGTCGTGCTTCTGCTGAAGCAGAATAGCCAGGGAAGAAGATCTCTAAGTGAAAATCTCCAACTCTAACTGATAAATTGGATGCTAGACAGAATTTAAAACTTTAAAGAGAATCCAAATCACGGAATTCCATGTGCTCAAAATAGCAACGGAACTATAGGTAACCCCCAAAAGGAACAGGTTGATCTCAATTGATAAAAGGAAAAGTAGCTGGAAAGTGGATGGAGGATGAGGGGATGACATTTTAGGTATTGGGAAGAACAAGAGTAAAGGAAGATAAATCTGGGGAAGGAGTTGAAAAATTCTTCCCTATTTCATTGAAAGGAAATGGACTGAAACTGTGAGGATATTCACAGCAAACACAGAAGTGCAAAGAAAATGCAAATTCTTTATTCTCTAAAGCTACTATGATTGTCGTGGGTAGTAAAAGGGGGACGATTAATTCGTTTAAAACCTAGTCCAATCCAGTTATTTCAGCAGCCTCTTTAGGTTTGCCTCAGGCACTGGTGGTCTTCGATCTTCCAGAAGGCTCTTCCGTTCACACATTCTCTCTTTCCTAGACTCTGATGTAGAATCCAGGGGAATTTTTGACTTTTGACCTAGGGGATCCCTTCTTGTAAAGGACAAACCAGACTTCTCAGTCCAGCCAATAACTATCTGAAGATAGGAGGGCCAGGAACAATTCTGACTTCATTCTGCCATTCAGTCTCTCTCCTCTCTCCCCTTCTCAAATCACCAGGCTGGAAGGAAAAGCCTTGCCTTGAGATGGTCATAGTCTTTTCTTTCATGGAGTAACATCCATCCTCTGTTTTCTCAAAATATACGTGTCCATGAGATGCAGTGAGAGAAAATAATAGATTTACCCATCAAATATAAATTGATAGATTGCTCGCAAACATTGTATCTCTTTCAAAACCATGCAAATAAAACAAAGTTCTTATATGTGTGACTTCAAAGGACTTTTTCTAAATTCCTCTTCCAGCACTACAGAAGGGCCTAGGTCAAATCTACAACTTTTTTACATTTCAGGTAATCAGCCTGTAATCAAAATACTTCTACTCACGTTGTTTTAGATTTTTGACTGCAGAGTAATAGATGGGAACAGGCTCATATTTTATTGAAACATATCTGTTTTTTCATCAGTGATGGACTTACCATACGAAATATATACCTGGCAATTAGGATGGCACCGAACATTTAGATCCAATTCACGGTAAACCATTTTCCCAGTACCCAATTCGTAATGCTCGTAAGTCAGGTCAAGTGGAAACGTTGCACAAAAGGTCATAACTACAACTGCAGCCACTTAGAAAGTAATAACATTTATTTTGAAAGAGAAGTTTTTGCAAAAAAAAAAAAAAAAAAAAACCTTTAGGACAAATGTGGCTGTGAAGCACTTATGTGTTACATCTGTAATCAATGGAGTTCAGTTCCATGAAAGTGAAGGCTTTCCAAAGAAGGTGATGGAGGCTGGCCTTATTCTTCAGCTATTTGATAAGGGGCTGGAATAAATTTAATTTCATAAACTTCATTGGCATGACAGGGCAGTCGTGCTTTGTGAAAGTCAATGTAACTTAACCCCTGTCTAGAAAAAGGTTTCATAGCCTCTCCTTTTTATTCTCCCTGCCCTGTTACGTTTGACTATGTAATAGAAGAGAAAGGCTGAGGCTGATGCTTTTTTCCCTACCTTCTTACCCCCAACCTTTCTAATTTTTCTGCAGGGAGTGGTATTTGGGAAAAGCAAGGGATTTCAGAAAGTATGCTACTTTTAAATATCTCTACCTCTTGGAATTTTGCCAAATATATTTCTATATCGTGGTCAGTGCGCTTGAAACTGATAAATCTGCAGAGAGTTTTTGAATTGGCCATTTGGAGAAACAATTTAGATGATTGTGAAATGTTTCTTTTCTAACACTATTAGTTTGAATATTTTTACATTTGCGAACATTGCCCATTTTAGGACCTTTCAGGGTCATGCCAGGATTGAAATTTGCTACAGTGCAGAAAAGAACTGTTAAGATATATATATCTTAGAAAAGTCTAGCAACATAGGCAAATTATGTATAATGACAAAAAGATGTCTCCAATCTGTTAAAAAAATGAAATAATATGAAACATTAACACATTTTTGCTAATGTCAATAAATCTAATAACGTCAATACTAACACAGATAATAACTACCTTCTCTTTTCACCTGTGTTTTCAGACTTTTTAGACACCCTGCACAATATGAGCCCAAATTTATTTTTTAATGTGTATGGTTTACATGGATATGTGTTCATATTTAAAACGCCAGAAAAATATATGGCAAAATTTGAACAGTGGTTTTGTCTGTGAGGTTATGCATCATTTTCATTTTCTTCTTTGTGTCTCTAATTCTTCCAGCTTTTCTAATATCAGCATGTTACTTTTGTACTGACAAAAATTTTAAAATAAAAATCAATGAGTTGCATGTCCACACCACTATTATACTATGTACTGGTAGATAAACTATGCCATACACATGCTTTATATGCTGTGAGGATTCACACTTTGAAGACACATGACAAGTTTTAAGCATTTAGAGAAGAGAAAAGAGGAGTAATAAGATGTATTGGAGAGTTCAAATGTCTATCTCCTAAGGCATTTATAATAACCTCTTTGCAATCATTTTGTCCCACAGAGGCCCTTCAAAAACAAGCAAAAAAAAAAAATGTGACAGAGGGTTTCTTCATCTTTAATTTCTTCTATTTTCTATGACTGAAGCACCAAAATACTTCTGGAAGCACAAAGAAAGATCCATATATATTTGTTAACTGATAAATTATATAGAATATACTCTTGAGACATTACCATAAAGAATGACATACACATATCGTATATGCTTATGCTAGGTATTTTTAAATATGAAAGTGGTTTTAATTCATGTGGTAAGGTAACAGAAGCAAATTATTTATGAGGAAAACAGAATAAGCTTGTGCTAGTCTACAACCAGTTCTGAGAGAGCTTTTGTGTAGCATGAGTATGTCCATGCAGAATTATTACTATAATCTACAGCAACGGTTGGACCCAAGTTCCCCCCATAATAACATAGATTGAATTATGCAATCTAATAACTCTGGAAAGACTTTTATCATGAAACTGAATGTGTCCAGTGGTTTTCATATGGTTCAGACCTCTTATAGATTGTTTTCTCTGACACAATTTCTATAGCCTTATAAAATTTCTCATATGTTTAACCTGAACATATGAAACCCACGAGATGAAAGTCCAATATTGCCGAGGTAGCAGTTGCTTTCCCTATAAGGAAGGCCGCATATTCCCATAAACTTTAAGGACAGAACATAATTCTACTCTTCTCTCATGCAATATTTCTAATACTGAAGTGCACAACACGAGCCAGGCATATTTGAAATCTGTTCAAGGACAAAACTGAAAATATGCAGAGATGCAAACTGTTCTGTGTTTTCATGAAGGGCTGTACCTTTCATCACAGTGTACTGATTGTATATTTCACTGGTATATGTTTCTCTTGCTTTAGAGAAAATGACTTATAGGCTATTATGAGGAAAGGGTTTTCATTTTGGCACCAGTACATGTGGACCTGCTGCCCCCCTGGGCCCCCACCAAAAAAATAACTATTGCACGGTAGAAGACACAGCACGGTGGTCACCAAGCCACATCTGAATTAGAACTCCAGAGAGCAGCTTGGTTGAATGACCATGTCACTTGTTATTTCAGTACATTTTTAATAAAAATTCTTCCCCCTTGATCAATTCACGCTCTTCAATTTAGAGCTGAGATTAATTCTCCAAGACACATTATGGTACAGTATTAACAAGTGAAATCATCTTATAACTGCTTGCTTTCATATTTGGCATAACTATTGTATCACCTTAGAAACTGCTTCTATTGACCTTTAGATTAAAAATTTGTTGGATTATCATGATTGACACTTTTAAAATGACTCATTCTTGCCAAACACCACATAACAACTTTTTAACATTCCCTTTCCTTTACAACCGCTGCCACTTTCATTATATGAAATATAGCTGTATTATACAACACTTCGCATTGCCTAACATGATTTTTTTTTTCAGAGTTCAAGAAGATTTACATTTGGAGCTAAATGTTTCAGTGATTGCTCTGTTGGGTTTCATTATACCAGTGTAGTTAATCAAAGCAAGTCTGGCCTTGCTACCATGATTCATTGTACGGTTTTTTGAACTTAATAATTTACACAGAATGAATATACACATTATCACCAGGGCTGGATTTCTTTAACAGCCTGCATGACATGGTACTGTAAAGCCTTTGTCAACTGCTGGTTCCCAAGAACTCCACAGTTGCTAGGATTTTTGATAAGACATTTCATAGATGGGCTTTTGATCAGAAAAAGGCAAATAGGAGGCCCCTAGGTGGAGCTGCAGAGAGCAAAGGAAATACCTACTGACTTGCGTATCACCAAGTTGGCCTAACTGGGAATCCTTTCACTTGTACACAGTGTTTCTTTTCATACTGTGTGTGGTCTTTACAATCATAATTAACAAGTAACCTTCCTTCACTCTCACTCCTAATCCCATCACAAATTATTGTCTGTTGGCATCTGGGCAGGGTTTGGCAGACCTTGAATTTTGAGTACAGCCTGAGAGAATTACAGAGATTGTTGTTTTTAAACTGAAGAAGCTAATTGTGTAAGTATTAACATATGTGAACCAGGCCTAACAAGGGCAGCCAGCAAAGACAGTCCTAGCAACACCAGGTTCCTCCACAAAACAACCAGAACCAGTGAAGTTAGGGCAGGGTGCCGCCTGTGGCTCAGTGTGTGGGGCACCAGCCCCATATACCGAGGGTGGTGGGTTCAAACCCAGCCCCCGCCAAACTGCAACAGAAAAACAGCCAGGTGTTATGGCTGGCGCCTATAATCCCAGCTACTCTGGAGGCTGAGGCAAGAGAATTGCCTAAACCCAAGAGCTGGAGGTTGCTGTGAGCTGTGATGTCACGGCACTCTACCAAGTTCAACAAAGTGAGACTCTATTTCTAAAAGAAAAAAAATTACCAGTGGAGTTAGGGGAGCCTGTTCCTCACTCAGGGAATCCAATGATCAATTTTGCAGAAATTTTATGAGCTGGTTCTTCAACATGGGCATTATTTAAAATCAAAGCATATAAACTTTTAATTTAATAAATTACATTTAATCACAACAAATACTCAAAAGTCATGAATTCCTACATGTTCTACTACCCTGTACTCTAAAGGTTACTCGAGTCTATTGAATCAGCATGGATGCTGGAGGATGGCTGTGCAGATCCTCCCAACTGCACATTCAGTGATGCCACGTGGGCAGCCTGAAATCAGCCACAATTAGGGTATTTACATCATGGAAATCACAGATGTTATAAACCACTTACTGTTTTGCCTCTCCCTTGTGTATGAGTAAAGTACTACAGGATGTCCCAAAAATCATCCATAAAGTTGTCATACATTAAAAATTTTGCAAAATATTCTGTGTTAGCCACCTCATTGTAAAATTTTGTAATAAATATTTTGTTTTAAAAAAAGTATATTTAGCTACAATTTCCCATGTTCCCCAACGTACTGTAACTTTATGGGTGACTTTTGGGCAACCGGTAGTTTACCTCCAAACACTAAATCTCAGGGAAGTTCAGTAAATGATTTGGCACTAGGTTTCCACTGCAGGATTTTCTGACTTCAAAATCCATCCTCTTAAGTCTTACGTTCTACACCCCATTGATGGTGGGCTTTTCCTGCCAGTCTACCACATGCACTCATAAAAACCCTTTAGAGGCATTAACTAGTGTTTCATGGGTGTACTCGTTGTATTTCTTGAGTAAAGATAAGTTAAGTGCACTTAAGTATGCACTTTTTCTCAAAGAGCCAGTTATACGGTTAGCAAAACTTAACTCTCCAGAACTGGAGTTTCCGTGAAACAAATCTACCCCCAGGCTTTACCTGTAGCAATGCTATCTTTGGCTTCGCAATATTCATTACCTATCTTCTGTATGATCTCCTAACCCTAGAACATACTAAAAAGTACTCCTGGAAAAAAAACAAATATTATTTCTTTGTCTATTAAAAAAAAAAATCCCAATTACTAGAATTTACAAATTGTCAAACCTCTCATTCCTTTTCTTAGGCCACTAATAAACACTTACCATGACGACCACCAACTTAGTTTTCTGGCACATTCCAAGATTCTCCCTTTTGGTTTCGATATGTGAGCAACATGAAGCCTAGAGTCAGAAATATGCAAAGGAGCCCCAGGCTTAGCCAGCTTTGAAAGCATCAGGAATTGGACTAACTGGCACCTCTTTTCTTTTTTATGCCATTATGATTTGCTTTCTTGGAGAAACACCCTGTCTATGGGAAACTCGGGGTAATTTTTCAACCAAGCACTACATTGCTGATGTAGAATGAAGGAAATGGGTGGCATGGTAGCTGAGAGACAATGACAAGCCCAGTAAAATTATATTGGGCTTCCCACGTCTGTTTCAGGTTTCCAGCATTCCTTGTGAGCATACTCACAAAGGAAGTACTAAGTTGCTGTGTGTATGTGTCTAAATGTCTTACCAGCTTTGCTACATTGTGTTTGGGGTGAGAATAAGAAGTACCCGTGCTCTATTAGTGGTGCCCCTCTGATGCAATAATTTATCACCACCTTCATCCCCAAATCTCTTTAAGTGGTGATCCAAAAATCTGACCTTGCGACACGTTTCAGTCTTTCTGTTCATCATTGGTACCATGTACAGCTTTACTGAAGGAAGAATCAATGACCCTGGAAGTCACTGATTTCTCACAACTTTATCTACTATGGCATGAAGATTGTTTCTTCAAAACTGTTAGTCACAGCAATACTTTCCTTACAGGTACCATCATCATCAACATTGTTACCTGTTTAGTAGCTTCTTGTACAAAGAAACAGACACATTTCTGCCTCATTCCTGACTTAAGAGAGGCCCTCAGATATATAATGGAAATTATTTGGTGTGTTGCAGTTGGGTACAAATCATATTGAACTTTCCAAGAAGCTTTATTCCAACATGCAAAAAAAAAAAAAGATAGCAAAACTCTTCAAGCAGTGGTAAAATATCTATGCAAAAGCAGTATCAAGAGAGTAACAAACAATTCATTTAACTGTAAAACCTAAAATCTAGAGAACTGAAGATACCTAATTCCCAAATATTTGTCGATTGTTTATATTTTCTTTTTATTCCCCCTTATTAAAAATGCATTATAGCACTTTTCTTTCCACATATATGTATACATTTTCCTCCTTGGTTGGACTAAGACTAAAGTATTATGCAAACAGTAGGTAGGCAGGCAAAAACGCTAGTCTACCAGCTGACTTTAAAAGCTGTGGGATTCTGCAAATTAACCCATTAAGCAGTTGCTCCCACCTAAAAGTTTGTCATGTTAACATCAAAAAGCAAGGTTAGATTTCACATAGGTTTGGCAATGACAGTCTCTGTCTGATATTTTAATCTAGTATGTCAAAATTCTGGTCAGGTGTAATAGGAAGCTGGGAATGTAGGTACTGAGATGCCTGAAGATTTGACCTTCCATGCAATTTTATAATGGAAAGTTTCTAGTAGCTCACTTACCTTGGGATTGAGCTGAGGAGGGAGAGAGGCAGTGATTTCATGAACGCAAACCTTTAGGAGAAAAAAAATTAACGGTGTGCTTTGATGTAATTCCATTTAGTTAAATGAGTAATTTTCATTCTGGACTTTGGCTTTCAATTGCTAAATATATTCTGTGACTTTCACCAAGTCACTTTAACTCATCTATTGTCATACTTGTGAGAATGGGAAAATAATGCTTCATTGGAAATTTTCCCTGGAGTTCTGGAAGATAAGAATTCTGGCCTTTATATCTGCAAGTGCTCAGAGGGCTTGATCTAGGAGATTCCAGTGCATTTCCTGGCATAATGGCAGCAAGAGAAAGAAGTCATTCTAAAGAAGATGGGCACAGCTGCAGAGAGAAGCTTTCATAGCGCATAGCAGGAGTTTGGCCTCTTGAGTCTCCGAAACACTCAAACTCACTGAACATAGGTGAGGAGGAGGACTACATATATTTATATATTGATCTTCATGCTGGGGTTTCGAATGTGATTCATTATGTACCATTTCCTTTACCCTAATCCATCTGCTAAGGTTTTCTTCTGCTGTGCAGAAGGATTTTGAAAAAGAAATGCGACTTTAACTGAGAAGAGAGTAACAGCATGACTTAGTTAGCACCACCTGCACTAAGAAAGATTCAAGATGGTATTTGTCAAATATTGGAAGATGTGTGTCTGCTAGCTGAGGGATAACGGGATGTTTTCAGAGACTGTTTTAAAGTTCTATGGCCAAGAAAAAAAAAAAGCTGCATTTGCTTCTCATAATAGTGGTTCTTATTTCTCTTGTGAAATGTTTATCTACTGATGATCTCACTATGGCTGCCTTTGGATTGTCTTCTTGTTTTATTTTCTCTCACTAGAAAAAGCAAACATCTCAGTTCTGTCTCTTTCTATTATAAGTACTAAGCATGTGCAAAGTTAAAACAAAGGCTGCACATTTCCAAGGAAGTGGATAAGTATAATCAAGTGGATCCTAAGGGGAATAGCATGCTGTGGGCATTTGGTACCAAATGCTTGTTGATTTGGCAAGAATTGAGGGAGGAGATGGGGGGAAGAAGAGAAAGAGGAGGATTAGGAAGAGAAGAAAGAATAAATTAAACACGGGCTTAGCCCCTTAGGTGGGAGTGAATAAAACACTACTCAGCTCAACTTATGACTCACCTCTGCTTCTTTTCTAAATTTCATCTGTTGTATCAGCTGGTCTTCAATCAGAAATAAGCAAAACTAATGTATCCTACCTACATGAGTATTTCAGGTTTTAGTCTAATTATTTATTATCATATTCACATCACAAAATTATATTTTGAGCTTGACCAAGGTATTTATTGTAGCTTCTTTTTTTCTTTTATTTCTGAGTAAAAAATAGTAATAATAATATTTTTATCACCAAAATAATATACTTTGTATATTACTCTGTATTATTTTACAAATATACTTCGTGTATTACTTTGTACTGAAAATGCACAAAAGAAGGAAAACAAAGTATCCCTAACATAACCCATGGATACCATAAAAACGTTGACACATGACTTTTGTCTTTCCTGCTCTTCTCTTTTTGTGTTTTTACATAATTCACACCTGTGGGTACAAATTTTCTATTTTATCTATTCTCCATAATATGTGTTGTATTTTCATCATTCTTAATGTTATTATATGTTTTAAAAAATAAAATTTAATGACTGCACATTATTTCCATGAATTATAGTTTATTTCATCTGGCAGTAAGTCCATAGTATGTTAATATACATTACTTCAAAAACTGGGATTCAAAAATAAATTAATTGAAGTACATGTAATTGGAAAAAGTTAATGTTATCTCTCTGTAGCAACTCCCCTTTTCTATTAAGTACTGAGAAGCTGCAGGAGAGAAGTATAGTGTGCTCTTTTCTCAAATTTAATTAAACGTGAAATAAGCATTATACGACACTGATGCTCCCCAGAGCACACTTTGGAAAACATAATTTGACCTTTTTTTTTTTATTGTTGGACACTTAGGGTGTAAGAAAGTTTTCACTATAACAAATAATAAAAATTTAACATCATATCCAAGCAGACTTTTCTATATTTAGCAATATTTCCTGAGAATCACTTCTTAGGATAAAATAACCCTGAAAATGTTTGCATATTTTTAAAGTCTCTGATACATATTGCCAAATTCACTTTCCAGTTGCTTCACTAATGTTTTAAATATCCTTTTGGCAAATATAACATCCTTCCAAAGAGTAAATATGACACTATGAACAATTGCTGCTGTTTTTAGATTTGAGTATAGATGACAAACCAAGTTACAATCAGCAATATATTTTCTGCATTATTCTAGCTACACATACTGTTAGTCTCCTGATGTATTATATACCCTGTAAGACTTATGGACTTCATGAGCTTCAGAGTAAACCACTTACTTCTGAATATTGTATATGCAGATTGTAGATTAGGATTATTTTCTTTTTCTTTTTTATTTGCAGTTTTTGACCAGGGCTGTGTTTGAACCCACCACCTCCGCCATTTGGGGCCGGCACGCTACTCCTTTGAGCCACAGGCGCCGCCCAGATTAAGATTATTTTCTATAGGTCATAAAGATGCTGAAGATTGTCATGGTGTGTTTTTGAGATACCTAGAAAGGAGCTGACACATGGTATATGCTCAGTGAAGGTTTACTGTATAAAGAAATGATTAAATTGGTGTGGTGGCTCATGCCTGTAATCGTAGCACTCTGGGAGGCTGAGGTGGGTGTATTGCCTGAGTTCACAAATTTAAGATCAGCTTGAGCCAGAGAGAGACCTCATATCTAAAAATAGCAGGTTGTTGTGGTAGGCACCTGTAGTCCCAGCTACTTGGTAGGCTGAGGCAAGAGAATCACTTGAGCCCAAGAGTTTGAGGTTGCTGTGAGCTATGATGCCATGACAGTCTACCCAGGATGACAAAGTGAGACTCTGTCTCAAAAAAAAAAAAAGAAAGAAAGAAAAGATTAAATGCATGTCCACAAAATATTTTCTTCTGCCCAGCTGTCTTCAGATAGCCTGAATTTCACCCATTCCTCCCTCACCATGGGCCTTCCCATGATGCATTTGGCCCACACTTAAAGCCATGGATGATCCACGTTTGCCGTGGAACTCCAGTGTGGCTGACCACAACTTATTGAGGTGCTTATTCAAGGAATGATGGGAATATCAGTCCTTAGGAGCTACAAGCCCTTTGCTAGCTGTCATGATCTCTTTGACAAATCTTAATACTCTCTGGGTTTCAACTTCTTCATATAGAAAATAATGATAATAATCTCCTTTCTTGGGTACCTTGAAGCTCAAATAGATAAAAAAGCACTTTGAAAAGTTAATGCCTCACTGAAAATATAAGGGATAATTAATACTATTTTAACCAACTCCACAGTACCCAGCAGTGGGAAAGTCTAGAGATTGGAGAGTTAGGGGTTGTAGATTAAAGAGAAAAGGTAATGGAAGTTCCACGCATTCATTTGCCTTCAGCCGGCAGGCGTCGATATAACACCAGTGCTTTTCTAGAAGAACAAAAGTCTTCCCCTTGCTGTAATTTCCAGAGTCTTCAGAAGTTGCTAGAAGCAGCAGAACTCATAGTAATTTGCTGACTTAAAAGAAATATATAGTTGACAACTGGGATTATATAGTATCTCTTTTATCCTAGACTTTTTCCTAATACTACTTTTATTGGGTTTTAGTCAACATGATCGTGTGAAGTACTTTGAACCTTGATTAAAAAGCAACATAAATAAAGGTGAAGAAATGACAGTCGTGTGGTAAACCTAAATAATAAATAAATGGTAATACAGTAATAATTACATGTAATTAGACCCTTGACATTCAGGAGAGATACAGACTGAGACCTTTGGAATCCCCAAATTTGTGAATTCCGAAACACTAGTATAAGCCTTCTTAGGAGAGTATTAGTTTCTTGGACATAACTTCACATCTGTAATGCAATCTTTATTTCCCCATTTTACAGAGGAGGAATCAGAAAAAGAGAGAAGTTCGACAGTTTATCAAAGGTTAGAATGTTAGCTGGAAGTAGTATTTCTGAGAATTAAATCCAACTCCAAACCCTGTGTGTGGCCTTGATATTGTTCCCTCCTACTTCTCAAGAGTGCTCACTGTGAGTCCCCTTGCAGCAAAGTTTCCCAGTCTTCCACGAAGGGATCAACGGTAGGCACCCTTACTTGTCTTTTCAAGGTATTCATTCATAAAGTGATTCCGTTACGACACTTGCAGGGAACAATTTCAAACTAAAATATTTATAGGTTAAAACAAAAAGGTAGCAAAAGATGTGATGTCCTCATGAAAGACACAAATCCCATGGCTCTTGTAATTGTCATTCTAAACTTTGTCAGACACCTCTCTGAGTCTTTGTTTCCTACACTGCAAATAGAAGAGGGTGACGTAGAGTGTACTGATAATGGTGACCATGGACTGAGCGCCTATGTGTTCTGGCCATGCCATTGGTTCCTTCCCTCCATCGGCTTTCTGTGAATTAAAATGTTTTTGAAAGGAGCATATGATAACACAAAAATGCAACTGGTTGAAAGAGTTTGATTAAAAATTCTGAATAATACGCCTCCTGAAAGTTAAGTTTTACTTTTATTCTTCACAGGGCAGCATTGTTTGGACTTGGCAAGCATAGACACTACAGTCATTATCCTTGTTCTAGGGCAGCAAGCAATGAATTTGGTATGACTAAGAAATAAAATGCTTAGAGTGGAGCTCTTGGTGGCCTGCTTAACCTTTTGGCTGAGTCTTATTGCCCTGTTGACACCCAGATGGACAAGTGAGAAACAGAGCATTTTATGAATATGCAGGAGTTTCTTCCAAGGGCCATGAAAGGCCTCTAGGACTCAAGGAAAATTAGGTTCCTCAGCAGTAAACTGCCCTGTAGGGGAGAGCAAGAGAAATACCAGAGGAGAGAAAGAAAAAAAAAAAGAAACAATAAAGTTCAACTACTGCTCCAAATTATGATCAAAACAACCATGACAGTAAATGCCAATTGCACGTTCCAGATATTTGCCTGCCTCAGAGTCATCTTCAAACTGGTTTCCTCTGTATGTATTTATTTTTCTTTAAATATCCTGGGACGTGCACATCATTATCTCCTGTGGACATCTTTAGTAAACAAGGAGCTTAGGCATGTTTGCATTGTTCTGGCTTGTTGCAGTTGTTGACCTGATTGGATCAGGCCCTGCTTTGATCACTTAAAAATGAAAGCAGTTTTACTGCAAATTGCGCTGGAATGATTTGAAAACTAAACAAACCAAAAGGACATGTTCTATTTATTCTCTATTACTTACACATTTAAAAGAACACACAGACCTTCCCTTCCTCACTCCCCAAAATATGAATGTGTTTAGAACACACTTCTTAATCCACCTTCACTTTTAACATTCCAGGCAAAATCCTCTGGAGGGTGCTTCTGAAAAAGGGTCTATGACTTGACAATTTCAGTTTGCAAAAGCACGCTATAAATTATTTCACCAGACTCTCCCTGATGCCCTGTTTTACCGGCTTTGGAATTTCTTTCTGAACTCCAATGCTAACTGGTCATATACACTGGAACTTACAATAGCTAAACGCTGAGTTTCATTTTCCTCATCTATAAAATGGAAATAATAACTCAAAGTCTTACTGAAAGGATTACATTGTTAGATCACGTGTCTGTTCAAGAAGAAATGGATTGCTATTTTTTTCGTGGTGTTGCTTTTCCAATTTACAAATGAAGAAATTCGATCCCAAAGAAATGAAATGACTTGTCCAACTACTCACAGCTTAGAAGAAGTAGAATATAGAAACAAACTCTACTTGTTTGTCTTAAATTCACTTCTTCTTACTTTCATCAGATAAGAGAAACTCTAAGTAAAAATTCAGTGTTGCTGGTACACATACCATTTTAAAAGGAGTTCCCTGTCTCCCCCTGTTAGTCAACACAAAGTCCCTCATATACACTCTGAAGCTGCCATTTTTCTCTATTTTTTTATTAAAATGTCCCTTAATTAAAAGATACTATTAGGAAAATGAATCACGAAGCAATGATTTTAAAACTACTATTAGCATAATGATGTATCTGTTGCTATAGTTGCCTTTTCTTGTCTTTTTGATCAACAGCACTGATAACATTATCTTCTTGGGGCTACAGTCATGGAGGTTATTAAAAGGAACCAAATATCCTAACAGCATTGTACCTTTGATTTTCTGCCATACTCTCCAAGTTAATGAGTAAGAGAGTCAGGGGAATTTATTCCTGTGCTTTAGGAAATCTACAAACAATATTAAAAAAGAAGTTGGTGGCAGATTAAGAAACTTTTAATAACCTTGTGCAAACCTTCCAGACACTCATTACTCAGCTTCAGTTAGCACGTATAGGTGATTGAAATATGCAATTTCAAAATATGCTGTGGGAGTTAGAAGAGAGCCCAGCGGCTGACAGAGAGGTAGTTTGGGCAGGAAAAAAGAGGTTTCAGGGCCACAGAGTTCAGTGAAAAAGTCAGCTTTCTTATTTTGCTATATATTTTAACTTTAATAACTACATAAGAAGGAATGTTCAAAGGCTTGAAGGGTCTTACGTTTGAAACACACTAATTAAAGACCACACTGTTGGATTGAGCTAAGGCATATATATTTTGATTAAAAGAGAACATTATATTCTGTCTGTTTTCTCTCTTTTTCTTAAGACACTATTTTTCCAGACAAGCAAGTAGTTTCTTAACTGCTTTTTCAGTTCCAGTCAAGAAATGGAGATTCCAGGATACTTTCCTATTCATCTTTGAACAGGTCTTTATCGCCTAATGCTGCGCTTGTTACAGCAAATTGTGAATTTGCATATAGATTAAGATTAGCAGCTGAATTTCAGCTCCAGCCTTAGCTGTTTTCAGTTCTGAGAACTTGTGCCAGCCACATTCATAATGGTCTGACACAGAGTGCATTAATTAAACATTGTATCCACATTCAACAGAAGAAAATCTCAGGCTTAGAGAAATTAAGCGACTAACCCAAAGTCACATGGCCTCTGAGTGGTGTTTTGAACATTTGACTCAGATCAATCTAGCCGAAAGTGCTTGACACTGGGCAGATTTTGATTTGATTTTCTCCCCCTAAAACACAAGAACTAATAATAACTTAAGCTCTTCTTTATCACAGAAATTTTTGTAAGAATCACATGAACTAATATTTGTGAAAATGTTCTTTGTAAATTCCATATAGCAATAAATGAATGTGAAAGTTTCAGAGAGAATAGAGAAAGGGCAATGCAGGGAGGGAACTCCAAGAGCGGGGAGGGAAGAGAGAGTATTTGTAATTTAGATGTGGTTTGTCGCTACCAAAACTCCTGTTGAAATTTCATCTCCAATGTGGCAGTGTCAGGAAGTGGGGCCTAGGGAGAAGTGTCTGGGTCATGGTGGTACATCCCTCATAAATAGACAAGTGCCCTCCTGCTGGGGTCAGTGAGTTACCATTTTCACATGAATGTATTGGGTCCCAAGAGAGCATGTTGTTTAGAAGTCTGGTTCCTCAGTTCCTCCTCTCTTCCTTCCTCCTTCGCCTGTGATCTCTCCGCGCACACCCACACCTCTTCCACTTGCTGCTGCGAGTGGAAACAGCATGAGGCCTTCACCAGAAGCCCAGCAGTTGCTGGCACCATGCCCCGTGAACCTCCCCATCATCAGAACTGTCAACTAAATAACTCTTTTCTTATGAATTACCCTCTGTCATGTATTCTTTATAGCAAAAAGAAACAGGCCAAGACAGAGTGTAATGCCTAAAATGCAGCCAAGTTCATGATGACTAGATCAGAGATTTGTGTAGCACAGTTGGGGTTCACAAACTTTTTCTGTCGAGGTCCAGAAGGTAAATATTTTAGGCTTTGTGGCCTATGTGTTCTGTCTCAAATACTCAACTCCGCGTGAAAGCAGCCATAGACAATATGTAAATAAAAGTGCAGGCCGCATTCCAATAAAACTTTATTTATGGATACTGACATTTGGATTCCATATCATCTTCTTATTTTACCACAAAACATTAAACTTCTTTTGACTTTTCTTTTAATCATTTAAAATGTGAAAACCATTTTTATCACAAAAGCTCTCCAAAAACAGGCAGGGGGCCAGATTTGGCCCACATGGCACATAGCACAAATCCCTTCTATGGAGCAACAAAAAAATGATAAAATTGTTGACTCATTTGAATAATGTTTGATAGGCAATTCAATGTCATTAAAGTTCATGAACAAGAAGTTTATAAGACGACATTAGTTTGGAGTGCTTTGAGCTACAAGGAACCAAGAAAGGTCATTAATATCAGATTGGACTGTAAGGACACTTAAGGTATTATTAATGAGAAATCTGTATGTAAAGATTCCATAATCCATTTAGATGTTTAACAGTGTCATCAGTAACTTGGACTCCTTCTACCTTCTGGCTTCTCTCCATTCTCAGCATGTTGACTTTCCATATATATGCTTGATGCTGCCCTATGGGAAGATTGCTGCCACAGCCCCAAGCATCATGTCCTTACAATAGCACACCCACATAAAAGAAGAAGATTGCTCACCAACAAACCTTCCCCCTAATTATCAGTTTCTTTTGTCAGAAAACAAATGCTTTCCCGGAAACCTGTCACAGACTATCACTTTACTAAAATTGAACCAGGTGACCACATCTTTGCATTGCAAAGAAAAATGAAATTACAGTGTTTGGCTTAAATCAGTCATCATTTATCACATCGAGCCAGACAACACTTGGATTCCATTAGCACCGAGGAAGTGGAGTAATATCTATTGGGTAGATCACTAACAGGAATCTGCCTTCGTGGAAGAAATAATGTTTTATGAAAATTGAGCTAGAAGCCAAGTTGAGGTATGATGAAATTTTGGGATTCCCACAAGATCTTCTATCATACTACTTATCATCTAATATGGAAAGTATTAATGCTTCCATTTTCTAAATAAAATGAAAGATTGCTGAGGGCCAGGCCTATATCGGATTCATTTTGGTGCTCTCTGAATATGCTTACAATTCTTTAGGCATGAAGAATACTTGATAAATTGAAATGTTAGGGCTTGAAAGCAGAGCTAAGTACAACTTCTAGTTTCTTTTTTCTTTTTTTTTTGTTTTAAGGATCATCTGAATTGGAGAGGAAGTAGAAGAAATGGAATAAGGAAGTGGAACATCTGTGGATTGAAGCACCTGCTACCTCAGAACTTTATTTCCTCCATGGGAAGGACTGAAGCCTTCCCAAGAGCAATGCCTGCTCCTCTCCCACGCCTTCTGGTATTGTTGCATCCTTCCTGGCCCCATGATCATATTGATGTACACAGCTATGATTTAATAAAAAAAAAAGACAAGCTATTTGTAAATGTTATAACTATGAAGTAAAGCAACTGCTGATTTTGCAATTAAAAAAAAAAAAAGAAAAGAAAAGACGCAATCCAGTCTTTTTGCACCACAATGAGTTAGCCAAAAAATAAAGTTATTAGTGACCCATTGAAAAGGGGGTAAGGAAAATTCAGTAAACACGAAAGGATGGATGCATAGTATAGGTACTTTATCAGAAACAATATATATTGCCAACTACAGAAAATTAAGTATTTCTTCTTCTGTTCCTTTGTTATATGAGATGTGTTATGTAGTACAGTGTCTTCTAACTTGTCACCTGGCCATGTACGCCACACAGAAGGCAACACCCTGTGAGTAAGGTAAGCAAAGTTATGTCACTACCAAAATAAAAAGACCCATGAAAGCCTTTTTGCCTAATTTTTTTGAGATCATGTACAGTGAGTTCAATGCTGTCATCAAATAAAATGCACAACAAAGTTAATCTATTATATCATTAATAATGTGCTTATGATTTGTCACACTGCATGGTAAAAAGATAAAGTAAATAGTTCACATTCATGTCCACAATTACTATTAATCTCATGTAGGAAAGCCAAGATTTCACAATCTTTTTTATGGGTTTATCGTTATCTGTACCCGTGTCAGGTATATGGTGTATAGTTTTGTCCCCATCACACATAGGACACGTACACAGCACATTTATACTATGAGTCACACGCCTATTCACAGACACATTTCTGAGGTCTACTTCCTTCCCAGCTCGACTTTCCTGTGTGCTTCACCTGCTCAGCCTCAGGGCTAACGGAGGCTCCTGTTCCACTTGCCTCTCGGGTTCTTGGTTACTCCTTCCTCCCTTGTCACTCCTTCCCATTTCTCACTACCTCAGAGAGGCATGACAAAAGAGTTTCATCTAGAATGCCACCTCTTAGTGAATTATACTGGTTGCTGAAGGAGCTGTGTTCAGAAAAAAATTGTGAGCAATGTCTACTTTGGGCCAAGGATGTAGAGAGCTGGATATCTGTCTTTCCTTGCCTTCGTGGTTCTTCAAAGGTATTGTTTACTATTCCCCATGCCTAGGGAGAAGCAGCCCTCATAGCCACTGAAGAAGTTAAAACAGTAGGAGGCCACTTGGCCCAGATCAGCCTAAACATCCTTTCAGTCTGGAGAGAGAGAGAGAAAGGACAAAGAATAGACTGAACACAAGCATGGGCAGAAGGAACAGACACCAGAAGAATGGAATTGAGAAAGAAAAGAAGCAGATGAAAGGAAGGAGGAAGAGAACATTCAAGCAGGAGGAATTGCTTTTCAGGTATGACATCTTATACCTGCAAAATCCACTTTCTATACCTACTATTTTTATGAGAACAGATCTTAAATAAACTAGGCAAAAATATCTAGTGACAGCACTACTGTGTCGATGTGTGCAAGAACAGGCCTACTCACACCCAGCCAGGCACACACACACAGCGACATGGATGTACACTCCCACTCACCAGAACATGTGTGCAGACACAGTCTTATCTTTATACGCCATTCAAGTTGCTCTGGCTTTAATCTTCACACTTCTTAGCAGGATCATCCTTCTCTTGGCTTCTCCTGTCACCCAGAAGGAATGGGGTATGCAGTCTGAAGTCAAAAGCTTTGGCTGTTTTCTTATCTGAATGCTATATGGACCTAGAGGCTTATTTTCACTAGGGGGGTGTGTTGCCTGGAAAGCAGAGTGGGTGGCAGACAACAAACAGAAGCCGTAGGTGGTGGTAATTGAAGGTTGGTGTGCCCACAGTGGCGCACAGCTCGGAGGAACTATTGCTGCTGATGACGTGGGGAGAAATTTTCTAGTGGAAATTGGAAGTATAGACAACGGTCAGGGGCTCCAAACAGCAAGCGTTACAGCATCTGGGAATCTATTTGCAAGATTGCATTCAGGCTAAAGGTCTGCTCTTGAAATTAATCCTATATATTTCTAACATCGACTATGTCACACTCACCTAGCAATTGACCTGAGGTCATTTTATTTATTTATTTATTTTTATCTTTTTGAGACCAAGTCTCTCTCTGTCACTCGGGATAGGGTGCCATAGCATCAGACTAGCTCACAGCAACCTCAAACTCCTGGGTTCAAGGGCTCCTCCTGCCTCACCCTCCCAAGTACATTTGACTATAGGCACCTGCCACAAGGCCTGGCTAATCTTTCTATTTTTAGTAGAGATGGGGTCTCGCTCTTATTCAGGCCCATCTCAAACTCTGAGCTCAAGCGATCATTCTGTCTCAGCCTCCCAGAGGGCTAGGTTTACAGACGTGACCCATCACACCCAGCAGAGATGAGGTCATTTTAAAGGCCGTCCTCCCTACTCCTGCTCCCAATCCCATCCCCGCCATCCACTCCTTGCCTCACCATTGATGTCTGAAATTCTTAAAACAGAAGCTAAAAATTTTATTCCCTAATTCAGTTCACATCAATGGATCTCTTATCATGGGCTAGCTCTAGGTCGTGAGGGAGCTGAATTGTGCTTATCTTAAGGAGTTAACAATCTGGAAAATTAGAGAGAAAAAACTAATAAGCTATAAAATAAAAGTTATATCCTGGGTTAAATCGACACTAAGATACTTATTTCTCTCACCATTATGAATCTTCTCTTTAGGTATATCTCAAAATTGTTCACAGAAGAACCTCAGTGATGAGGACAGTGAACACCTCTAGTTGACATTCTGGGGATAACGCCAAAAATGGTCCACCATAATCACAAAATTTTTTTAGCAATGCCATGACTTATACCAATAGTATTCAACAAATCATGTTTGCTCTCCCCACCGGGGGACATTTGTCAATGTCTAGAGATATATTTGATTGTCACGGCTTGGGAAGGGAATTTGCTATTGGCATCCAGTGAGTAGAGCCCAAGGATGCTGCCAAATATCCCACAGGGAACAGGACAACCCCCCACAAATGCATTAAAATGTTGAATTTCACTGAATTTTCATTGTAATATTGTTTCACATGATCCCCCCACCCCTTTGAGTAAAATTTGCAGTATGAGAACATGCGCCATGCTTATCTGGTGCCCTGGCCTGGGGTTTGATCCATAGCTGTGCACCATGATTTCAAAAAGATGTTCTGCTGATTCCACTCATCATATAGCTCGGTTCCCACCTCCTCTAGAAGATATAGCTAAGGTATGCCAGATTTAGCAAATAAAAATACAGATGCTTGGTTAAATCTAAAATTCAAAAAACCAACAAATAATTTTTAGTATAAGTATATCCCATGCAAAATTTGGAACAATTGAAGTTTAGAATTTTAATTTGACTTTGAGATTTAAACTTCAGATAAGCAATAAATAACTTTTTAAAATATGTCTCGTGCAGTACTTGGGATGTAGTTATTCACTTTTTTAATCTGAAATTTGACTTTCACTGGGTATTTTATCTGGCAGTTTTCCTCCAGTTTTAGGTGTCTGCTCTCCTCTCAACACCTATGATATTCTGAGCTGTATTCCTCCTTCTGTACTCATGTTTAATGACTGCGTATGATTAATGATCTCTTAGCAAGTATGTTTTAACCTGCCAAGTAAAATCTAAGCATCATAAGGGCCCCTATGTTTTGTTCTTTTTGCCTAGAAAAATGCCCCTATGTTTTGTTCTTTTTGCCTAGAAAAATGCCTAGAACATTTCAGGAACTCAACTATTTTGTGAATGAGCCATCATGTCATTTTAATGCCATAATGGGAAACTAGAAACTTTATTAAGGTTTCATTCACTACATGATAGTTGCTTATAACACTAGGATTTTAGTAGCAGATATAAACTATATTGGCTAGGAAAGCTTGGCCCTGAGTACCAGAAAGCAAAAAAAAGTATTTAAAATAAGACAGCAGTTTGCTTCTCTCTTGTGTAAAAGCAGGTTGGAGAACAACATGGCAAAAGATGTGAAATTTCCATAGACAGAGACCCAGGATTTTTGTAAATTTTAAATTTTCATTCTACCATCCCTAGGATGTAGCCTTCATCCTCATGTTCCAAATGGCTGCTAGAGATCCAGCCCTCATATCCACAGTCCATAAACCAAAAGGGCAGGAAAAAAGAAGCAAAGATCACCCTCTGCCTTAAAAATGATTTTCTCCACTTGCATCTTATTGACCTGAACACAGATATATGGGCACACACAGCTATAAGGGCAGCTGACAAATCTGGTCTTTATTCAGGAAAGAAATGTGCTCAGCTAAAGGTGAGGTCAGTGTGACAGTTAAGTGGAGAATATATATTTGATGAGAAAGGATCTGTCTTTGATATGTCCTCAGTCACTAACACCATAACCACCTTTGACTTACATCTTTCATTATGTTAAATAACTGGGAAACAGACATTGGAAAAATTCCTGAACCCTATTGCAATGTTCAAAATCTTCCTGTTTTCAAATGCCACCTCCCTTACCCAGCTTTCCTCTGTTCTATCTTTTGTTTAGCTGCCCCTGTGAACCATTGAAGCACTTAATCCTTTCTCGGATATGCACCATTTTTACCTTGCATCACTGGTTTTTGCATGCGCTCACATTTCACCCACTAGATTGTAGACATCTTGAGGACAGAGTCAGTTTTGAAATCATGTCTGTTGCCTCTTGATGTCTCACACAGAGCAGGGGCTCTACATTTGTTTCCTAGGTGAGTGACTGTCTCATCCCTAAGGAAGAGACGTGACAGCCTGGCACAAGCACAGAGGCTCACAAGGGAGATGTCCGTGTTATCTTTAATGGTTGCAAGGATAATATATTGTGAGGATTATTTCATTTTGTTAAGCGGATTTGGTAAAGGAGAAAAATGAGTTTGTTTGGGGACTACAGGGAGCTTTTTAATATAACTGATGTGAGAGGCTCGAGATTTGGGATAAAATCTTACCCCAACGTGCTCATGAAAGCTGCACGTCTGCAAAACTCACCATTACTGAATGACATGGTGCAGAAAGGCTGTTAGGAAAGGCTAATGCCTATACAGCTGCTGTAATGAAGAAATGGGAGGGTTAGGCACGGGAAACCGCAGCTCCAACAGAAGGAGCTGAAAAGATATAGATAAGATTAGCGACATATGTAAAGGCCCTGATACTGTGTGACAAAGTCTACCCAGCTGAATAGGCTGAAGCCAGAAGTAATAGGAAGGCCATGTTCTCCCTAATCCTCCAAGATAAGCTGTTCCATCCAGAATTATCAGCCAACAATCTTCAGGGTATCAGGCTGAAAATGAAGTTTCAGACTGCTTTGATTCCTCATCCATAAATGAGAAAGTGCCTGAAGGATCTTTATTTATTCTTGCTCCCACCGAAACACTCTTCAAAAAGTGCCAATATACTAGCAACAGATGCATAAAGCCTCCCTTCCTTTGATTGACAGAACATGATATAAAGCAGCCCTCACTTGACATTTCAGTTTCATAAGGCTCCTAGCAGGGGGAGGGAAAAAAAAAAGTCCTGAAAAAAATCCACTAGAAAATAAAGGGATTTATGCAAACTCACATGAATGTTTTCAGAATCAAATCTAACAAATCTTTTAGAATAAAAAATATAACAAATCTTTTATTTGTCTGCAGCCCTAATTTGATATTTTGGGTTGCAGAGAAATGATTTCGGCAGGAGTCATTTCAGCCATGTGCTTATTAATGTTTATGGCTTATTCAAACAAAGTATTTACCTGTTAATGTTTCTTGATTGCTCGATGTTTAAGTTGCTTAGTTATAAACGATTGAGATGTTCACTCTGGGGAGGAGATATTTAATTTGGTGTTGCGTGTGCTTTAATTTAGATTTCAAAATAAGTAATTGAATGAGAAAATGTCATCTACACCTATGCATTTCAGTTTCGAAAGGTCATCCCATGGTTAGTTTATACATTTTCAAATTCTTGTCACATTGCTCAATAAGATATTAAAGTCAACTTCACCCCTCTGCATATTTCTTTCAATTGACATATAAATGTTCTGTTTGAAATAATAACTGAATTTAATGCCTACATATTTCTTACAGAAGAAACGTTGGAAAATCTTCCAGATGAGCCCTCAAGAAAAACACTAATTCTTTTTCTTTTATCAAAGGAATTTCTTTTTATAGTTAATTTCTCCCTGAGTTTTTTCATGGGTTATCTGGAATTGGAGTCGTTCATGCTCTGTGGAAACTATAGAGTACTAGAACTCCAGCATTTTCCTGATAAACATCAAAGCTAGCCTGGATCTTGGGGTTGTCTTTACATTGCTCCAAGAGTTTTTCAAATGGTAATCTTCAGATTGCAGCAGAAGGTTGGGATAAGTAAGAACCAGAGAAAGAATACACAAAACTTAACTAACCTTGGCTAGATAAAAGTCAGTTTTATTTCAAACTTAATTTTACTGATCTGAGTCCCTTCTTCTTTCCCCTCTTTCTAATAAGCTGCATAGTAAAGAGCAAACAACTGTTGCTAATAATGGTACCCATTTTTTGCTGTGGTATGAGTGGTATTAGTTATTATACCAGAAAGAAGTGGAAACTTGAGGAAAGTTAAGAGAAGGGCACTGTTCCTAGCAATAGTGCCTTTGCTAGCACAGAGATACTCTAAGAGAAGCCAGAAATAAATTACTGAATTGCCCTCTCTTTTTTGCATTGGAAGGGAGATAGATGGCTGTAATGTTTCCAGATTTCAACCAACTACCAAGGGACTTGAAGGACTCTAAAGACTCTTTCTCTCTCTTTCTCTCTTTTTTTTCAGACAGGGTCTCACTCTGTCATCCTAGGTAGAGTGCTATGGTGTCATCATAGCTTACAGCAATACTCTTCCTTCAGTCTCTCAAATAGCTGGGACTACAGATGCCAGCCAAAAACAGTTTTTCCTGTTTTTAGTACAAATGGGGTCTCTCTCTTTCTCAGGCTGGTCTCAAACTCCTGGGCTCAAGGAATCCACCTGCCTTGGCCTCCCAGAGGGCTAGGATTACAGGCATGAGCCACCAGGCCCAGCCTTCTAAGGACTCTTTAATGAAGAGCAGTCTTCACCTTGGAAGAGAAGGCCTTGTCTGATTCTTATAGCAGTAGAAGAGGAATTAGAATGAAAAGATTGAGTAAGGAGTACTTCATTTAATCTTTGATACGATAATTCAAATGATGCAAGCAAAATGCATGGAAGACCATGGGCTGGAGTGGAATATTGGGGCTATACAATAAAGGCTCAAAAAACAGAGATTTAACAAGATTTTACATATGTGCTCAACGATGGACTACCAATCAGAAATAAATCGTTTAAATTTTTTTTTTTTTTTTTTGAGACAGAGTCTCACTTTGTCGCCCTTGGTAGAGTGCTGTGGCATCACAGCTCACAGCAACCTCCAGCTCTTAGGCTTAGGCGATTCTCTTGCCTCAGCCTCCCAAGTAGCTGGGACCACAGGTCCCTGCCACAACGCCCAGCTATTTTTTTGTTATTGTTGCAGTTTGGCCGGGGTCGCCACCCTCATATATGGGGCCTGCGCCCTACTCATTGAGCTACTGCACCACCCTAAATTGTTAAATTTTAAAGTAAACATAAAACTGGCTTCTTGGGCGGCGCCTGTGGCTCAGCGGGTAGGGCACTGGTCCCATATGCCGGAGGTGGTGGGTTCAAACCCAGCCCCGGCCAAATTAAAAAAAAAAAAAAAAAAACTGGCTTCTAAGTAGTTCAAGGCTTGATGATGGGGGGTATGTTTTGAGTAATGGCCATTCTCAATGTCTTTATCTCTGTTAATCTATTTTATCAATTCACGCAGTGATTAAATAAACTGTTTCATGATATAAAATGTCTTCTCTTTTCATTTAAACCTCACAGAGACACTCAAGACGACACAACCTAGGAGTAGGATGTTGGTAGCAGCAGCTGCCATCATCTCTGGGAAAGATGAAGATATCCTACAATGTTTCACGAAAGTTTCATTGTAACCAGACCTTGAGTAAGGAGAGATACTTAAGTTAGCAGTCCATCTGAACATAAATCTGGACAGTATAGAAGCTGCTCCTAAAAATTAATCGTTCTTTTTATAGTAAATACTTAGCGTGAGGCTAGAATTTTGTATATTTTATCTCATTTAAGTTTCACGATAATCCTAAGAAGTAAATACTATTATAATCCTTGATTACATAGAAGGAAACTGAGGCTACTTTCTGAACCTTACTGAGCTAGATTAGAGAGTTTTCCCACAACCACATAGCTAATCAGTAGTCAAGTCCAGTTCCACATTCAGCGCTGTCTGACCACAAGCCCAGCCTATGGTTATTCACCCCTCTACAGTGCTAGTTTCCGACTGTTTCAATTGGGAGTCACTTCTACACATCGCTTGAAGAAACCAGCCATAGTTGTTATTTTACTTGTAAAATCTCTGGATCTGAAGGTATGATGAAAACATTTCAAAGTATGCAGTGTGCACAGGATTGCCACAATATAATTATGGTATCAATTCATGTGTTGTGTGTATGTAAGAGTCATTCCATCAATCTAAAAAACACTTTCTATGCATAAGAGTATGTGCTTTGCTAAAGGCAGCATGTCAGAATGACACTGATAATTTCAAGATAAGCACAAATTAAGACTATCACTTAAACCACAAAAACCTCACATGTACAAACTAGAACCCCCAAATGGCCACTTAACACAGAATTGTTTATTAATTCATTCTGTACTACATAGGCAAATCTCACTTTCATTTGGCACTGGCACATGTCACATTTAATCTGGTACATTGTGGTCACTATGTTTTTGTTTAAATTTCTTACAAATGCAGAATGTTGCTGATAAAGGAATCAGACAGAAATGTCGATGAATCAATCAAGATTCCCTTCCTTCCTTACCAGTCCTTAGATGAGTCACCAATACATGATGTTTACAAACAAAAACTATGCTTTTTGAAAAATAAGGTATAGGCACATCCTCATTAGTATAGAAAATAAATCAGCACCAAATATGTTTTTTTTTGCAGTTTTTGGCCAGAACCGGGTTTGAACCCTCCACCTCTGGTTTATGGGGCCAGCGCCCTATTCCTTTGAACCACAGGCACTGCCCCCAAATATGTTCTTTATGGCACAGCCCCTACGAGGTTGTGGTTTCTGCATATTGAACATATGACATGTGAAATCATTAACAGTGCCTAAAATAGTTCCTGTTCAAGAAGACAAATATTTGTTGAACAAATGAATGGATTATCCCTTCACTTCAATTCCCTTGAGGTTGTCACAAGCCTTTGGACGTTATTTCTCCTGAATGCTAGTTATGCCATCATGGTACATCTTCCTGTCTGGTCTTTATTGCAACTGTGGCCTGATCTTTAACCCTGCTCCCCATCTGCAAGCTTTGCCCTTGAGGATACATCCAGTCACCATCACCCTTGAATTTTAGAATAGCACGTGCTGGTCTTACTTACATTGTTGCCCGGCCTCTAGCGGTTTACTAATGTACCATCTATGTTATGTCATAAGCTATTATGAGTCAGAATTGTTCAGCCGAACACAAAGCAAGAGCCGATTTAGAGACTCAAGAAGATCAACAAACTTCCTGGTAACCACATTTCAAGTTGAGAAAAGTGTCTCCTTATCTGTTCCCGTCCACAGACAGCGCACAACACGCCAACGCTCTCTATTCTGTACTGGCTGCATTGTCATAAGAGAATCATGAATTAATTATGTCATTCAGATATGGGTTAATCTTACTGGAGCTAGATGATATCTCAAAGTAGTTTTGATTTGCATTTCTCTGATGATTAAGGATGATGAGCATTTTTTCATATGTCTGTAGGCCGTGCGCCTGTCTTCTTTAGAGAAGTTTCTCATCTAACTCAAGTAAGATTAGCCCATATCACAAAATCCCAAGACCAGAGATGTTGGCATGGATGTGGAGAAAAGGGAACACTTCTACACTGCTGGTGGGAATGCAAATTAATACATTCCTTTTGGAAAGATGTTTGGAGAACACTTAGAGATCTAAAAATAGACCTGCCATTCAATCCTATAATTCCTCTACTAGGTATATACCCAGGAGACCAAAAATCACATTATAACAAAGATATTTGTACCAGAATGTTTATTGCAGCCCAATTCATAATTGCCAAGTCATGGAAAAAGCCCAAGTGCCCACCGATCCACGAATGGATTAATAAATTGTGGTATATGTACACCATGGAATATTATGCAGCCTTAAAGAAAGATGGAGACTTTACCTCTTTCATGTTTACATGGATGGAACTGGAACATATTCTTAGTAAAGTATCTCAAGAATGGAAGAAAAAGTATCCAATGTACTCAGCCCTACTATGAAACTAATTTATGGCTTTCATATGAAAGCTATAACCCAGTTATAACCTAAGAATATGGGGAAGGGGGAAGATGGGCAGAGGGAGGGTGATTGGTGGGACTACACCTGCGGTGCATCTTACAAGGGTACATGTGAAACTTAATAAATGTAGAATATAAATGTCTTAACACAATAACTAAGAAAATGCCAGGAAGGCTATGTTAACTAGTGAGATGAAAATATGTCAAACGATCTATAAAACCAGTGTATGGTGCCCCATGATCGCATTAATGTACACAGCTATGATTTAATTAAAAAATTATGTCATTTAGGATATAGATCTCCAACAAAAGTATTTCTGGACTTTTGTGATACCACAAATCAGCAGTATAGGAGGAAGTCTTAAATATCTGCCTGCATTCTAGCTAGAAAACAACAGAGTTGTTTTGTTTTACTCTTTTGTTTTATTAGGTCTACCATAAAGTGTACAAATTTAAAGTATACAAGTCAATAAATTTTGTAAGAGAAATGCGACCACCACGCCCCACAACCCAGATGTAGATTTTTACCAGCAAACCAGAAGCCTCTCTCATAACCCCTTCTAGTTATTATTTACCCTTTTCCCACCATCGTGTTAGGTGATCTCATCACTTGTGAACATCATAGACTGTACTTACTTGAAGATATTTTAGAGTTTCAGTTTGCCTATTTTTTCCCTAATTATTAATGTACGGTTATGGCATAAACTCTTCATAGAACATGGAGGCATTGTGTCTTCTTTCACTCAATCTTCCATCTGTGAGCTTCGTTCGCACAGCTGCAGGTACTTGTGATTCCTTTACCCTTATTGCTGTGTAGTGTTCCATGGTATTAGTATATCACAATTTATTTTGTCCATTCATTTTTCAATGGACATTTGGACTTTCTTGTAATTGGGGGCTATTATGAATAATACTGTTATGAATATTGTTATACATATTTTAGTGCATGTATGTAACATTTCTGTTGAATATACTGTCACATATCACATCAAGATGTTTGGTCAGGGATAGACTGCCCATACAACGGTGGTCCCACAGATTATAATATGGTATTTTTACTGTACCTTTTCTATGTTTGTGTATGTTTAGAAATGCAAATACTTACCCTTGTGGTAAAATTGCCTACAGCATTCAGTACAATAACATACTGTAGCAGTTTATAGCCAGGGGGTAGTAGGCTATACCAGATAGCCTGACTAGGTGTGCAGTGGGCTATACCACCTAGGTTCATGATGTTCACACGTGATGAAATCACCTAACAAAGCATCTCTCATATATATCCTCATTGTCAAGTGATGCATGAGTATGAGAAAAATTATTAAGTATAGAAAACATATGTTTAATGTTTTAAAAATATTGCTAAATTCTTTTCCAAAGTGTGTGGAAATTGTCAGTTACTCATGTTATTTGGTAATTCATCCAATATTTGGTATGTTCTGGGCACTTTTTGGTTTGGGTTTGTTTTAATTATTCTTGTAGTTGTGTAGCAGTATCTCCATGTGGCTCTATTTGCATTTCCCATATGCCTAATGGTGCTGAGTACCTTCCTATGTGCTTATTTATCATTTGGATATTATTTTTCATAAAATTTTAGCTAATTAGCCAGGTGTTGTGGCAGGCACCTGTAGTCCCAGCTATTCAGGAGGCTGAGGCAGGAGAATCACTTGAACCCAGGAGTTTGAAGTTTCTGTGAGTTAGACTGATCCCACGGCACTCTAGCCTGGGTACAAGAGTAAGATCGACTCAAAAAAAAAAAAATGCTAGTTCAAATGATGGGCCATTTTATTGGCCATTTCTTTCTTAATAATATACAAAAGATAAAATCATAGGAGTTTTTTGTTGGCACTAGATAGCCAATACATAAGTATCTTCTTCCATTCTCTCACTAGTCTTTTCACTATCTGAATGGTATTATCTAATAAAATAAAGTTCTGAATTTTAATGCATTCCAATTTATCAGTCTTTCCTTTTATGGCTAGAGTTTTTACATTCCATTAAGAAAACTGTCTAGGGAGGCTGAGGCAGGAGAATCGCTTAAGCCCAGGAGTTGGAGGTTGCTGTGAGCTGTGTGAGGCCACGGCACTCTACCAAGGGCAATAAAGTGAAACTCTGTCTCTATAAAAAAAAAAAGAAAACTGTCTAACTAGAGGTCAAAAAAAAATTCCTCTGTTTCTGGTAAAAAGTTGTATGGTTTTAACTTTCTCATTCAGTTTTAAGATCTTTCTGAAACTGATTTTGGGTATGATGACAGTGGTCAAGATTCTTTTTATTTTTAAGTTGGGATATCAAGTTACTCTAACACTATTATTTTTAATGGTTTACATTACATTATAGTGGCACATCTGTTGTAACTATTCATGTGAGTCTATTTTTCAACTCTATTCTTTCTCTTCATCTATTTATCCATCTTGACATCAATACTATTTTAATTACTGTAGTTTTAATAAATACCTTTATAAGATCTCTTACATTATTCCTCTTGTTCAAGATGATCTTTGCTATTTCTGGCCCTTTGCATGTTCATATGAATTTTAGAATCAGTTTGTCCATTTCCATAAAAAATATCTGGTTTGTTTTGGGGGTTTTCATTTAATCTCTCAATAAATTTAGGAAGAATTTACATCTGAACAGTAATGAGTCTTTTAATCCTTAAGAATGATATCCATCTTTATTTATGTACATATTTAAAATTTTATCTCAGTTTTTAAAAAATTTTCTATGAAGAAATTTTGCATATCCTTTGTTAAATGTATCCCTGCATATTTGAACTTTTAATATTTATTGTACATGTATTTTCACTGAATTTTAACATATATCAAATGATATATAGAAAAATAATATATAGACATATATAGAAATATAATAATTTTTTTGATTTTGGGCTTGTATCCATCCAAAAAGCTGTTAACTGTTCTATGGACACAATTCCATTATCTGAAAATAAGACGAGTTTTCCCCTCTCTTTTTAATCCTTATACCTTCTATTTTTCTTGCTATTAGAACTTTCAGTAAAATGTTGAATAAAAGTGATGATAACTGAGTGGTGCCTGTGGCTCAAAGGAGTAGGGCGCTGGCCCCAGCCAAAAACTACAAAAAAAAAAAAAGTGATGATAATTGATATCATTAAGCCTTCCAAAAATTCGGGGTAAAAATTTTCAATAATTCAACATTAAATTGATTATTCTTCTCTATTTTTGAAGATATTTTCAAGGTAAATTAGAGGAAATTTCTTTCTATTCCTGGTTACTATGAGTTTCTATCATGAGTAAATATTGACTTTTATCAAAGGTCATTAATTGGATATCTCTAGTGACATGATCATATGCTTTTTCCTCCTTTTTCTATAGACGAGGTGAATTTCATGGATGACTTTTTAAATGTTAAACCAACCTTGGATTCCTGGAAAATTCTGACTTACTTTTCATTATTCTTTTTACATGTTTCTAGATTTAGTTTGCATAGACTCTATTTAGAATTTTTTCCTCTATGTTAATAAGAAATATATGTTGGCAAAATAATTTGTACCTGCTTCTGAATTAGTACCATCAAGTGACTCTTTATGAATATTTCAAGGAACCAATAACCTCTTTCAACCAAAAAATTGACATTCGGTGTTGTGTCTGTTATAAAATACTGTGGCTTAGACATCCATGAGCAAATATAGCTAAAAGTTTTATGATCTCTCCTGGGCCATGAACCCGCATAGCAAGCAATAGAATGAGGACACTGGCTCTGTACTTTGTGGACATGTCTCTGAGCACACAAATCTCTCTTGTAGATAGGTATGATAAATTCCTATAAAGTTCTGCCTTCGAGACAAATTTCTAGCGCCTTAATACAGAACCCAAGGTCTGTGTGTCCTGGAGTCTGCATACCTCTCTAGCCTCATACCTCACTCTGTTCCTAGTTCCCTCCTGCAATCTGCTTATAATCCATTTGTTTAGATGTACAGCCATCCTTGCAGTTTCTTGAATATGCAAAGTTTTCTCTCATCTTGGAGGCTGGACCCTCTAAGATCTCTCCTGATAGTCCCTACTTTTTCTTAGTTAGAAAAAAATAAAAGCTAACGTTTGCATAAGGGCATGCATTATTATACAAGGACATCACTGAGCATAGCTACTATGTCTTACTCATCTTTTATTTCTGTAAACTTAGCCAACATAGAATAGGCAGTCTAAACATGTGTTTATCTGAAATGAAATAATGAGTGAAAATGTATTTGCTACAGTTCTCCTGTGTCCACTCATCATCTCAGTATAAGAATTCAGGACCAAAGAACAACTGAGAAAATCAATAATACTGCTAATTTATTCATTACTTAAGTTGGCAAATGATTATCGAATTTTAATAATTGATATCTTTATGCTTTCTAAATTTGGGGTAAAAATTTTCAGAAAACCAATCTCAAGTTGATTACTTTATATATTTTTGATACTTTGTGCATTTTTTGCTAAGCATGGTGCTAGATATAGACAGTATTAGAAGGCAGAAAAACTCAAAAAGTTTATAGTTTAGCAAGGAAGATAGTCAAGTTAATATAGTGACCAAAGTCCAGGCATGGTGGCTATACCGGTAATCCTAGCACTTTGGGTGGCTGAGGTGGATGGATTGCCTGAGCTCACAAGTTTGAGACCAACCCGAGCCAGAGCGAGACTTTGTCTCTAAAACATAGCCAGACACTGTGGCGGGCACCTGTAGTCTCAGCTACCTGGGAAGCTAAGGCAAGAGAATTGCTTAAACCCAGGAGTTTGAGGTTGCCATGAGTTTAAGATGCCATGCAATCTACCAAGGGTGACCAAGTGAGACTCTGTCTCCAAAAAAAAAAAAAAAAAAAAAAAAAAAAATATATATATATATACACACACACATATATAATGAGCAAAAGAGAGGCAAATTTTAAAATTATAAATTGAAATAAATTCTATAAAGGGAAAAAAACAGGGCACTAAACTCCAAAACATAGGGAACGAGGGATGCTTACATGGAATTTTCCAGGCAGCCTCTCTGAAGTGAAGACTATTAAGTTGACTTCTGAAAAATGCAGAGCCAATCAAGATTCTCACTCTTCTGCAATTTCAAACCAGGTTACTTAATCAGATCATAATTTTTTTCAGGTTGATTTATCTCAGCAGGTCCCAAAGAATTGTCCAGAGACCAGAAGAGGGTCCAAAACACTTTTAGAAGAGCTATAAGGTCAAAACTATAATTCTAACATCATTCCTCCTCTTCTACCCAGAAGCTATATGACATATGATATAACACATTAGATTGAATGAAGAAGTTGTCCTTTATTAAACCAGACATTAAAGAGATTTGAAAAAAATATAACAGTCCCATTCTTCTCACTATATTGGTTTTAGGCAATACCATTATATTTATAAAAATACATTATGTGTGTTAACACATAATGAATTTATTATTGCTGATCAATAATAATTTAATAGTTATTTTTAAAAACTTGCCAGTTTCCACTTCCATAAACAAAAACTCTTTTGCATTCTCAAAACATTTTTGGAGTATAATGGGGTCTGTAGACTGAAAATTTAGCTGGTAGAATTAAGATCATGGAATAATGATCACTGAAGATACCCAAGATGAAATATATGAAATGATCCCTGCCAGCCCTCCAACTTTGGACACAAATTGAAGGCATTTTCCTGAAAACTAAAACATTCAGTCAAATATCACCGATGTTCCAAAAAGCCCAGTATTTAGTAGGTTCTGAACAAAACATTCTGGATATTTGAGAGAGCATGGACAGGGCTCTATGAGGAGTAGCGGGGTGCTCATCCAATCATTTGGCGTTTCATAGACTAAACAGAGTATTTTTTCATTTTAATTACAAAATTTGGCAGCCTCCTTCTTGTTTATAGCATAAGGGATAGGAAACCGGCCTCCTTTCTTTTCCCCTTTACCAGGCATCCTTAAGTGAAACAAAAATAGAACCAACTCCTTGGGTAAAACTTTTGTATCTTTTTCTTTAAAATGTTGCCTGCAGGTCTCTCTACCCTGTTATTCTGTACCAAGACTGTTCAGTCGCTGTCCAAGATGATCAAGCTTGGACTGGACTCCAGGAAAAACTTATTCTATACCTGGGCCTGCTCTCTGGGGGCCAGGGCACAGAACCGCCATCATATTTTAGTCAATTTTTAACTCCTCTTCACAAAACCAAAATTAATAAGATTCCCAACAATAAAATATCAGTTACAAAAAATGTCTTTGTCTATTTAAAAGGAAAAAACCTAGCTTCGTTCTTCTTTTATTAAAAAAATTATCTATTTCTCCTTGTAAAATTATACATATTTTACACTTTACCTGAAACTAAACCAGCTCCCCACCAAAAAGAAAACACCCACTAAAGAATCTCACACAAGGGCGGCGCCTGTGGCTCAGCGGGTGGGGTGCCGGTCCCATATGCCGGAGGTGGCGGGTTCAAACCCAGCCCCGGCCAAAAAAAAAAAAAAAAAATTTAAAAAAAAAAAAGAATCTCACACAAAAAAAATTGAAAATAGCAGAATATTAAATTGGCAAGTTTTTGTGAATATTCTTATAGACTTGTTTACTGTGCTAAACCCTGAGAAACATTTCCATCTGATTTTGCAACAGAAATTATCCTATTACTTTGAGAACTCTTCTGTTTGAATGTAACCTTTGCTAGGTTCTAGCCTACTTTTCCTGTTGTAAATATCTCTATGCATATTTATACTAGGTAATATATATATATATATAATCACTTTACACTATGGATATATACACTAATATGTATTAGATTACTATTAGAAGTAAAGAAAGCAAAATGCAATATGACCTTTTTAAGTAAAAGCTATTGACCATATTCCTATCTCATTACTATCAGTCCATAAGAATACCTTATCAGATTCAAACACTCCTTTTTAATTGATTAAAAAAAAACATTTCTACACTGACATATGTCACCAAGTAATCAGTTTGTAATCTGGAGCCATTTTTGTTAAAGTATCTCCAAGTGCTTCTTGGATACTAATTAACCTATTACAGAAAGATTCTCCATTAGCGAAGTTCTACAACATGCATTCTCCTACATACCTAAGTACTGAAACAAAAATAATGGTTTATAGATATTATAAGAGACAATAATCAAATGTTACCATTATGGTTATTCTCCAGAGCTAAAATGTTCAATTCAGATAGTAAACGTGTTCTCAGAATTTTAGAAAAAAAATAAAACTATGAAAAGTCAGCATTAGAATAACAAACTCATAATAATTGGCATTCTTGTTCTGAATACTCAATTTGTTTGAACATATTTGACTAGAAAAAGGAAAAATAATACTCAGTGAATGGGAGGATGTGGAATTATTACATTTCCTAAGATAGTTTGTTAAAAAGACACCATAACATTGCAAGATGAAATTACTTCACTGTAATTATTCTATTGTTACGGACTATGAACTTGTAAATACAAATTTTGTCGAAAGAATTTTGTAAAATCTTCTATATAGGAATCATTTACTTAGAGGTCCTCAGTCATCATATCTAATGTTCTTAAAATGTTCAGCATATTATGATTTATGACTGGGAAAGATAGGGAGAGGTCTGCAGAAGACATTTACTTCATGGATTTGTTTGTAAATGGTATGATCTTCTATTCACCAAAGTTTTTATGTTTCGTATTCATTTCCCTGATAGTATCTTTCTAAAATGAAGAAAGAGAAAGATATGAAAATACTTTTTCTTCCTAAATCCTCTGTTATCCTCGGCAATCACTGTTGATAACTTCACCTCTGGTTATCAAAACAACAACAAAGAAAAAAGACCCACAAAGCCTATTTAGAACACGGGTATCCAAGGAACCATCTCCCGTCTTTACGTGCATCATATGCTTAAAAAGAAAGACACATTTCTGAGAAAAAAATATAGACCAGGATGGAGTTTCAAATTTCAGCTTTATGATATGAGAATCTTTGCTTATATCAGAGAAGAAAGAACCAATCACCTCCAACAGCCCTTACATGTTTCTGGGAGGTGATAACAAGTGGCATGCCCCAGGCTGTCCAGCATTCAGCATCACTTACAACAAAATCATAGAGTTTGCCCTAAATATAATAAATTCATCTGTCATGGTAAAATTGCGTGGTAAATTGGATTATGAGATTATTAGAACATAGTTAAATATATTTAAATTACCATGTGTACAGTTTATGGAGATTTACATTAATGCAGACTAGCACTAGATAATATACAAGGAAAATAGCATGCTTAGCATAAATCAGGCAAAATACTTGGGACATCCTATGTTTAACATTTGATGCATCCGAACATTTTTCATTAGCATTTCATGGTTTTCTTTTTCCATCCTATCTCTAGGCAGTATTGCTAATGAACATTTCCATCCTATCTCTAGGCAGTGTTGCTAATGAACAATGTAGAGGGTATGGAGTATCTGACTTTCTTCTCCTTCCCCTTGGTTGAAGCTGAGGGTTCAGTTAGCTCATTCAGTGGGGCAGGAATGGTTAGCTGGGTTAGAGCTGAAGAAAAAGCCTGTGAAATCAAAGTATTGGCTACTTAAGATTATTGAACAAATAAATAAAGAAATTGAGGATAATTTCGAGCAACTTTCTCATCATTGGAGGAGAGTGAATGTGGAAAGAGTGAATGCTGGAATTAAGCCTGTAGTCCTGAACAGCAATTGCCAAGTGTCAGTATGGAATCATAGTTCTTAAACGTACATGACAGAAACAGAGCTATAGGCGTGCATGTGTGGGTGTGTGTATACATTTTCTAGCTCTGGCTACAGAAAGAACTTTAACAGTGACACCTTGGTAGAAGTAAGTATTCAAGGTACTCAGGTCTTGATTTCTAAGTGGCATTTTCTACTAAAAATAACCATGAAGGGTCTTGGGGAAATAGCTGAATCCAAAACTGGGGCAGGAAAAAAGCAAAATGAGCCTGGAGTATCTTGTGCAAGAGAATAAAAAGTTGTTCAAAGAATTGTGAGGTTAAGTCAAAGGACAAAAGAGTCAGCTTAAACGGGCTTCACTGGGAAAACCTAGCACAGTTTGGTGATTGAGAATTATAATAACATTGAATTATAACCTATTGAGTAAAACAAGATTCTGTGTCAATACAGGTACAGATGATAGGTAGATAAATTAGATAGATGATTGATTGATAGATGATAGATGGAGGAAAGGTTTACCTTATAGTAGAAAGACAGACATGTAAAAGGAAAAATAGACTATACAAAATCACCCACTTGTTACCCACTATAGAAATAACTGGGGCAAGAGTTATCAAAGGATGTATAAACTAGTGGCTAAGACATTGATAAGGAAGAATATATTTATAGCCTCAATCTATTCCCCCCAAATTACTAATTATTAGACATTTTATTTAATTAATTAATAGGTACAAAACACACAGTAAATAGCCTTACAATGGAGAACCCTGAAAAATACCCTTAAAACCAAATGATGAAAGTTAAATAGTACAAAGAAGGAGATATAGTGACATCAGTTCTCTCCAGAAATGGTTCACCAAGAACAATATTGGGCTCAATGCCCATAGCTCAGTGAGTAGGTCACTGGCCACATGCACCGGAGCTGACGGGTTCGAGCCTGGCCTGGGCCTGCTAAACAACAATGACAGCTGCAACCAAAAAATAGCTGGGTGTTGTGGCAGGCACCTGTAATCCCAGCTACTTGGAGGGCTGAGGCAAGAGAATTGCTTAAGCTCCAGAGTTTGAGGTTGCTGTGAGCTGTGATTCTATAGCACTCTACTGAGGGTGACATAGTAAGACTCTGTCTCAAAAAAAAAAAAAGAACACCATATCGCTTCTATGGTACTTCTACCAAAAATACACAAATCACAAGAAAGCATTAGATGAACCTAAATTCTAGGACATTCTGCAAAATAATTGGTGAGTGTCGTTTTTAGAAAATATATGTTGAAGGTAACGGGATATCATGTCTGAAATTTACTCTCAAATGCCTCAAAAAAGTATACAGTAAAATGGACATATGTGCATATTGCGTGTTTGTATGTGGATAAGGAAAGGAGAGAAACAAAGAGACAGAGAGAGACAGAGAATGGCAAAGGCAGAGAGAGCTCTAAAATGGTAAAATAAATGTACTAAAATGTTAATATTGGGGAACATGATTGACGGTTAAATCAGAAATTTTGTACTGTTTTTACACCTATTTTAAAAATTTTAAATCATTTCAAAATAAAAGGTTAAGAAAAAAAATTTCCCCCCTTTTTAATAAAAGAGTAGGAAAAAAACATGATTTAAAAAAATTCAAAAACGTGCACGCATGCACATATACACACAAATATGAGAATCAATGGCCCAGAGAGTCTATAAAAAATAATTCAAGGTTGTATGAAGCTATCAAAATATAACAAGAATATATAGTTTTCTATCTCACCCAGTTCTGTCTCCCAGGAGATGGATCTCAAAATTTGGTTCCAAATTTATGTCCACTTTTCTCTATTTCAATTTATTGATTTCCAGTTTCTCAGAGAATCATCTTGGCAGATTGCATCCCTTTCCAATATTTCTCAATGAGTCTACCTTCTAAAGCTTTATAAATGTTCTCAGCATAACCACGTATCATATCTCTCCCACATACAAAAAGAGATCATTTTAAAGACTCCTAGACAATTCCTAGTATGCAAATGTGAGGCATGATGCCTGAAAATTAAACCCCCTGCCCTCGTGTTTGTTCTTAAAAGGGCTCTTGAATGGTAGGAGAAGAGGGATATTATCAGTGTTTCTTTTCAGGATAGAAGTTTTTATAATCAATAAATTTCATGTTTTCTCTGTGTTTTTCTTAATTCTAGATATTAACATTCATGATTAAAGTTTAAAACTATTTTTTCGGTATGATTTTTTTAGAAAGGGAACCTTGGGTTCAATATTTATTTGAGTTATGAAGTGCAGTCAGCAATTCTCTATGTCATAGTCTTCTAAGTTCTAAAATTTTTGATCAATTAACAGTCGTGTCCTAGAAAGGTAAAAACTTTTTCCCCTAAAGAAACTAAATGCTATGTTTGCTATGTTAGGAAGATGGAATAAATAAGTTTGGGCAGAAATCTAGCATTACAAAAGTCTCAGCTAGATCCAAAATGATGATGATGATGATGAGTGAGGTGATGGGAGTGGTGATGAAGTCACTGATGGAAGAAGGAAGAGGAAGACAGAGTGATGATTAATGACATTTGAGTGTTTATTAGTTCCTGCTTTAAGTTCCCCAGGTCTCCTTGGCATATTTAATCCTTAAATAACTCTGAGGTAGATATTATCATTATGCCTGTTTTGCAAATTAAAAAATTGAGTTTCAGAGAGACCTGGTAATTTGCAAAAGGTCAAAGGACAAATAAAAGGTGGAGTCAAGTTCCAAACACAAGTCAGTACGTCTTTTTGACACTAACATGTTGAATCGGGAGTTCCCCCTCTCCTTCCAGGCCCCCTCTACCAACACACACCAATTATACTCCCTGAATTTTCACAGAACCTAGAAGTTTTATGGAAAATATTTTAATCCTGTCCACTCTTACAGTTTAGACATATACAGACATCCAACATATGGGGGACTGTGGAAGCAGGATTATACAGTAGATGGCAGTGAAGAAGCCTGTGTGTGTGTGTGTGTGTGTGTGCGCGTGTGTGTGTAAGAGAGAGAGGGAGCGAGAGAGACCCTGAGAGATTGGAGTCAGAGAGAAGGGTGTCTCTCTGTCTCTCTGTTATGGGAAGATGAGAACTATTGAATACATTGTAAATCTGAAAGAAATGCAACTGCAGGTTTGACCAACTTTGTTGGGTGACTCTTTCCCAGGCCCCTGCCACTGAATGTGGGAGACGTTAGCAGGATAAGGTGCCACCCAGAGCACAGCAGAGAAAGCAGTCACCCCAATCACATTCAAGATAGAGGACGGTCAGCTCCACTGCCTAGGCACCCTGAGGTGACCTGAGGGGTTAGCTTTACCTTATAGTAGAATGACGCACATGTAAAATGACAGCCCAGCACTCAGCCCCCAAGGGAGACAGACCGAGCGAGAAATGCAGCCACGGCAGGTGGGGGACCAGGCAGGCTGAGGTGTGCATCTTACACCAGCGAACCCTTCTTGGAAACCTTAACCATGCCCCAGGAAAACACAAGGACTGAGTTTCTCTGTCTGAGGGCTGAGAGCATTTGAGTGCTGCAACTTAAAAGTAGTCTTAAAGTGATTTCTTCTCAGAACTACATGTTCTTGGCACCCAAGCATGCTTGGGTTAACACTAATATTGAAGTGCCTACTCTATTTTTAATAAACACGTAGATTTGCTTTCTATTATTGAGTTCTTACTATCCCTACTTTTACTTCATAACTGTCTGTTATAAAAGATGAGCCAGGAAAAAGAAAACTATGATTCTGTGTATTTTCCTGACAAGCCATTCAACCATTCAATTGTGAAAACTGATGATTTGCTATCTTTCAGGCGACTGTTCCCGCACAGTGGTAAAAGCTTGTTTAGACATCCACACGGATCAGGTACACTGCCATGGCTTCATTCATTCACTCATTCAGCAAATACTGTGTCAAGTGCTTACTCAAAGATTCCCCACCCTCGTGGAGTTTATAGCGTAGGCAAAGAGATTGTTAACACAAAGCATAGTTAATAAATAATAATTTGGGATATTAGAAAGCATAAGTGCTATAGAGAAAAAAAGTAGAGAACAAAGGAATCAGAAACAGTAGACAAGGGCTGAAGTGTCAAGGTCAAAGTACTAAGTAGTATGAATAGAAGCAGATCAGAATTGTTTAATGTGACCCATTTCCAGCTGTCTCCAAACGCACTACCAATAACTCATTATTAAAGCTGTCCAGATAAGAATTTCCAATTGTAATAATTTTACTGGAATAATTTAAATTATCAAATGTAAGCATTTAACCTTGCATAGGATGACACAATGGAGTGAAACATCATAGAATTGGCAGGGTGCAGTGGCTCATGCCTATAATCCTAGCATTTTGGGAGGCTGAGAAGGAAAGATTGTGCGAGCTCAGGAGTTCAAGACCAGCGAGAACAAGACTCCATCTCTACTAAAAATAAAAAAATTAGCTGAGTGTCATGGCAGGTGCCTGTACTCCCAGGTAATCGAGAGGCTGAGGGATGAGGATTACCTCTGCCCAGGAGTTTGAGGTTGCTGTGAGCTATGATAACACAGCACTCTATCCAGGGTGACAGAATGAAAATCTGTCGAAAAGCAAAGCAAAGCAAACATCATAGAATTATATAGTTTTAGAAATGAGAAAGTCTAGTTAGAAAACTCTTGACTTCCCATCCCATAGGTAAGAAAACTAGACTGAGAGATTAAGTGATTGCCCCAAATCACCAAACCAGTAAATAGCAACGAGAACTAAAACATGGTTTTACCAGAACAAGTCTTTTTTTGCAAACACAGAGGTCAGCCGGGTGCAGTGGCTCACACCTATAATCCCAGCACTAGGGAGGGCGAGGCAGGTGGATTGCCTGAGCTCACTGGTTCAGACCAGCCTGAGCCAAAGAGAGACCCCATCTCTAAAAAATAGCTGAGCGTTGTGGTGGGCATCTGTAGTCCCAGCTACTTGGGAGGCTGAGACAAAAGGATTGCTTGAGCCCTAGAGTTTGAGGTTGTTGTGAGCTAAGATACCACAGTACTCTACCGAGAATGACCAAGTGAGACTCTGTCTCAAAAACAAAACAACAACAAAAAACAGATTTCAATTTTTGTATAGGTTTACTTTCTATTTCCTGTTTACTTTTTATTCTTCTTTCTCACATCATTCCCAAGTCACTCTGCTCCTTAGTTATTCAGTGGTGTGTGTGCACGTGTGTATGATTCCTTCAGGTGTTTCTTTGTGCAAGTACAAGAAAATATGAACATATTATCTAATCTTTTCAACACAAAAGTAACACACAGGCACTGAGCTTTTCTTTCATTTACTTGGGGCCTTTTAAAGAGATTCCTTACCGTTCCTCTAGATTCTCCAGTTCCCATCTTGCAGTGAAGGATACAATACTAGCAATGATTTTTTTTTCTTAGTAGAGATTGGGGCTGTGGGACAGAGTTCTTTAACCAGGGTTTCAGTTAAAAAGGCTGCAGTTTGACTGTAGATAACAGAAAACCTGACTTACAGAGACTCAAACAAATAGGCATTTTCTTCTTCTCTTACAGCAGAACCCCCAGGTCAGTGGTTGTTGGTGTTAAGTCGGCAGTTCAATGACAAAACAGGGACACGCGTCTTGTTTTGTCATGCCACAGTTCTTGAAAGTTGGCTTTTATCCCTTGCTGTCCCTTGAAAATGTAAAAGGCTGTTGCATCTTTTGGCATCCTTTGCACTGGGTGGGTTATAGGGTAGGGGGAGGATTATGGGTCTCCTCCTGGAGCTGCTTTGCATTGTTATTCAGGAAGAAAACCCTTCCTGCCAAACCTCTCACTACACTTCACTGCCCAGAGCTGAGTCAAGTGGCCACTCTTAGCCCAATCACAGGCCAATAGGAGCCAAATTACTTTGGCCGGTATAAACCAATCAGCCCCAGAGACTGATAATAGGATTCTATTCTCCAAAGATCCAGTCATCTTTGCCCTAAGCCTGAACAAAACAGGTTTCTTTTAGGAGGTAAGATGATCAGGAATAATTATTAGGTGAGCAATAACCAATATCTGCAAGAAGATATGAAGAATTGAGACTATGTCTAATGTTATAAATTTGTGCATCTTGAAAAGTGGAAGGGTTCTATCAGCCACTGAGAACATAGTGCATCTTCTCACAACTGGTTTTTCATTAGGTACAAAAGATACAGATTTTAAAAATAGGGAAAAAATTATAATAAAACAAGAAAATGAAAATTGGGGGAAGGTGTATAATTTCTTAGATATTTTATATGAGGAGAGGAAAACAAATAGGGCTTCTATACCTGGCTAGATTGAGGTTATGTCAGAATACATAACTTCAAATAAGACTATCCCAAACTACACCATAAATACAGATGTAGCCACCTCACAGTTCGTACCTATAATCCTAGAGATTTGGGAGGCTAAGGTGGAAGGATCTCCTGTGGCCAGGAGTTCAAAACCAGCCAAGGCAACATAGTGAGAATCCATCTCCTAAAAAAAAATAAGAAAAATTAGGCTGGGCACCCATAGCACAGTGGTTATGGAACCAGCCACATACACCGAGGCTGGTGGATTCAAACCTGGCCTGGGCCAGCTAAAACAGTGATGACAACTGCAACAAAAAATAGTCAGGTGTTGTGGCAGGCGCCTATAGTCTTAGCTACTTGGGAGGCTGATAAAAGAGAATCTCCTAAGGCCAAGAGTTGGAGATTGCTGTGAGCTGTTACACCACAGCACTCTACCCAGGACAACATAGTGAGACTTTGTCTCAAAAAAGAAAAAAAAAAAAGAAAAAGAAAATTAGCCAGGTGTAGAGGGGTGTTCCTGCACTAAGGGGACTGAGGTAGGAGGATCCCTTGAGCCCAGGAGTTTAAGAGGCTGCAGTGAGCTATTATCATGCAATTGCACTCCATCCAGGACAAGAGGGAAACTATTTCAAAAATAAATAAACCAACAAACATCTATGTAAATGTAAATAAATACATATATATTCTAGTTCTGACCTTGTTAAAGGGTGGCGCCTGTGGCTCAGTGAGTAGGGCGCCGGCCCTGTATGCCGAGGGTGGCGGGTTCGGACCCAGCCGCGGCCAAACTGCAACAGAAAAATAGCAGGGCGTTGTGGTGGGCGCCTGTAGTCCCAGCTTCTCGGGAGGCTGAGGCAAGAGAATCGCGGAAGGCCAAGAGTTAGAGGTTGCTGTGAGCCGTGTGACGCCACGGCACTCTACCCGAGGGCGGTACAGTGAGACTCTGTCTCTACAAAAAAAAAAATTAATTAATTAATTAATTTAAAAAAAAAGTCTTGCCAAATAGGTGTAACCTATATCCAATCACAAGAAAACATCGGAGAAGCCCAAATGAGGGATATTTTACAAATTGACTGGCCTGCAATCATCAAAAATGTCAAGATCAGAAAAGTCAAGAAAAGACGGAAGAACTGTTCCAGAGCGAGGAAAGAGACTAAAACACAAAGGCGGGTAAGTGCAACGCCTGGTGCTGGATGGGATCTTTTTGCTAGAAAGAATATTGTTAGGACAAAATTAACAAATCAACAAAGCTTGACAGGAGTCTCATGATTATGTGGCAGGATTGTAACAATGTTAATTTCCTGAGTTTGTTGTTTGTACATTGGTATTATGTAGGAGAATGCCTTTCTTATTAGGAAACACACACTATAGAAGTCCCCAGGTTACAAATGAGATTATGTTCTGTAGGTTTCTTCTTAAGTTAAATTCGCAGGTGAGTTGGAACTGATACTTTTACCTAGTACCTGTCATAGCCTCTGTTCATAAATGTAAGTTGTACCCAAGTCAGATGTTTGTAACTTGGAGACTGCCTGTAATGTATTCTGAGGTAATGGAGCATAATCCCAACAACTTACTCTGAAGTGGCTGAGGGGAAAAAAGGTGTTTGTATTATTCTAAGAAATTTTCTATAAATGCAAGACAGTTTCAAAATAAAAACATTAGTCTGCTGTCAGTTCTTTGTAATGGCTGCATAGTACTCTATCATACAGAAATACCTATTGACAGATATTTTACTTTCAATCTTACACTTTTACAGCCTTTATTAATATTGACAACTTCCAAATGGAAGCGATTAATAGATCTTTTCCCCCTAAGGCATATATAAACATTTCTACCAATATGAAAAGGAAACCCTTAAAAACTTTTAGATTCTTCACTAAAATCACTTATCAGCCTTAGTTTTGTTATGAATATATTAATTTTGTCATTTTTTGGTGATTTTAAATAAATGGAGTTTGCAATTTGATGCACCGATTCCTGTTTTTTTCCTGCACTGTAAGGTTTCACTGTGTTTGGATGCAAGTTTTATAAAATAGCTCCTGAAAGATAGACAACAATAACCCGTCTCTCAAGGAACAAAACGTTGTTTTCAAGGTTGTTTTTCAGAATAGAATTCAGAAGTAAAAATATCATGAAATTTTTCAAATGTAAGTGGAGACTACTAAAGACACCCACTCTGGGAAATTGACACTTACAGAGCTGACAATTTACATAAATAGCCTTTTATGAATATTGATACCAGCTGCGCAGAGAGAAGGCTCTCCCCCAAGAATTTATCAAGGAGATCTACACAGTAACTAATTGTGTAAATCTAAGAATATTCCTGGTCAGCATTGTTAAGGAAAAATAATAACAAACAATTAAGATGCCAATTAAAAGAAAACAAACACCTTAAGGTTAAAAAAAGTAATTCCTCTAAACTGAGGATATCCACACACAGAGTTTGCGTTGGCTCTGGAGTTAAAGTGCACATTTGAAGTCAATCTCTGGTTTTTAAGAAGCTAGAGGAAACGCGGGCTGCAGTGCAGGGTCATAGTTGGGAGCATCATGATGGCTTTGGCTTATATCCTCAGTACAATCCAAGCTATGTTTTACTTGCCACTGGCCGTTCTGCTGGGTCAAGTTAGGCATGAAACTTGTGCATGTATCCTATAGTGGAAGCCTCCCATCAGTAAAGGATTTACCTTCTGTCTCATTTTCTTCAGCTATTTGATGGAGACAATATGCCTACTTTTATCCAAGACCTAAACCAACGGTTTCAAGGTGTTGAAACTTGCATATGAGTGTCTGCATTGCTTTTCCTTGGGTGCCTTAGTTAGCACATCATTGCACACTTTCCCAGACCTGATTCAAGCCTGCTTTTCCAGCACCACTTGTCTTCGCACCTTACTCAGTAAATTAAACTTTAGGAAAAAATCTCCTTAATGCCACATTGTAGATCCACAAGCAGTTTCATATCTCTGTTCTTCTTGCCTCAAATACCTTCTCTTTTTTCTTCATGATCAGCTAACCGGTAACACCCACCAGGAAGCTATGCTTCACTTGCCACTGGCTTTCCTGCTGAGTCAAGTTAGGCACGTACCTGTGTGCCTATGTGTGTACTGGGAGTGGGAAGAGAAAATAGGGGAGCAGGGAGAGAAAGGTCATGCAGGAAATGGGCACAGAGGTTTCCTATGGTTTGAGTATGTCCCTCAAAAGTTCATGTGCTAAAGACTTAATTGTAACAATACTAAGAAAGAGATAGGAGCTTTAAGAGGTGATTAAGCTATGAGGACTATGCTCTTGTGATTGGAGTAATGCCGTTATCTTGGGAGTGGGTTAGTTATTGAGGGTGTGAGCTCTTGAGGAAATGATAAGTTCAACTCCTTTTCTTTCTACCTCCCATGCTCCTTTGTTCTCTGCCACGAGATAAAGCAGCAAGAAGGCCCTCACCAGATGCCAGTGCCATACTCTTGGACTTTGCAGACTACAGAAGCCTAATCCAAACAAACATCTATTCTTTATATTGATAAAGTACCCAGTCTGCAGTATTCTGTTATAGCATCAGGAAACAAGTTAAAGCATAACCGAAGAGGTCCTTCGTTGCCATAATGAGAAAAGCCTTCCATGTTATGATAAGGAGTTTGGCCTAATATTATGGGCAACATCTTATGGAAGCTACAGAAGGTTTTAGTAGAGGAGTGAGAGATCAGATATGTTATCTTCAGGAAGATGATCTGGCTGCAATGAGGAAGATAGATTGGAAGGAAAGAAAATGTCACAAATGCAAAGGTTGCCTACCAGATAATAAGAAAACATGCCCTATAAGTTTCCTTCTCTTTTCCTTAGGGGTTTCCAGGTGTTGGTGGTTGGCGAATGGGTCCAGAGAAGGTTAACATAAAGGTTCCCAAGACATAAGTCTAATTGTGTCAGCCCAAACTCTCCCCAAATTCTGCTCTCAACTCCCCTCTCTTTATAACAGAGAAGATAGAGGGCAACATTGATATTATTTTATTCTAATAATGAAAAATAGAGGGAGAGTTGGAGAACAGAGGGAGACAGCATATGAAGAAGAAACATGCTTATAAATGTGGTCATCACTTTTGTACATTGATTCCTTGCTTTTCCTATTTCAGTAGTTCTGAAATTTTAACAAGCACTGGAATTATCTGTATGGGCTCATTTTTTTTTTTTTTATTCTTGGGGATTCATTGAAGGTACAATAAGCCAGGTTACACTGATTGCAATTGTTAGGTAAAGTCCCTCTTGCAATCATGTCCTGCCCCCATAAAGTGTGACACACACCAAGGCCCCACCCCCCTCCCTCCGTCCCTCTTTCTGCTTCCCCCCCCATAACCTTAATTGTCATTAATTGTCCTCATATCAAAATCGAGTACACAGGAATCATGCTTCTCCATTCTCGTGATGCTTTACTAAGAATAATGTCTTCCACTTCCGTCCAGGTTAATATGAAGGATATAAAGTCTACATTTTTTTTAATGGCTGAATAGTGTTCCATGGTATACATATACCACAGCTTGTTAATCCATTCCTGGGTTGGTGGGCATTTAGGCTGTTTCCACATTTTGGCGATTGTAAATTGAGCTGCAATAAACAGTCTAGTACAAGTGTCCTTATGATAAAAGGATTTTTTTCCTTCTGGGTAGATGCCCAGTAATGGGATGCAGGATCAAATGGGAGGTCTAGCTTGAGTGTTTTGAGGTTTCTCCATACTTCCTTCCAGAAGGTTGTACTAGTTTGCAGTCCCACCAGCAGTGTAAAAGTTTTCCCTTCTCTCCACATCCACGCCAGCATCTGCAGTTTTGAGATTTTTGTGATGTGGGCCATTCTCACTGGAGTTAGATGATATCTCAGGGTTGTTTTGATTTGCATTTCTCTAATATATAGAGACGATGAAAATTTTTTCATGTGTTTGTTAGCCATTCATCTGTCATCTTTAGAGAAAGTTCTATTCATGTCTCTTGCCCATTGACATATGGGATTGTTGGCTTTTTTCATGTGGATTATTTGAGTTCTCTCTAGATCCTAGTTATCAAGCTTTTGTCTGATTGAAAATATGCAGATATCCTTTCCCATTGTGTAGGTTGTCTCTTTGCTTTGGTTATTGTCTCCTTAGCTGTACAGAAGCTTTTCAATTTAATGAAGTCCCATTTGTTTATTTTTGTTGTTGTTGCAATTGCCATGGCAGTCTTCTTCATGAAGTCTTTCCCCAGACCAATATCTTCCAGTGTTTTTCCTATGCTTTCTTGGAGGATTTTTATTGTTTCATGCCTTAAATTTAAGTCCTTTATCCATCTTGAATCAATTTTTGTGAGTGGGGAAAGGTGTGGCTCCAGTTTCAGTCTTTTACATGTAGACATCCAGTTCTCCCAACACCATTTATTGAATAGGGAGTCTTTCCCCCAAGGTATGTTCTTGTTTGGTTTATCGAAGATTAGGTGGTTGTAAGATGTTAGTTTCATTTCTTGGTTTTCAATTCGATTCCAAGTGTCTATATCTCTGTTTTTGTGCCAGTACCATGCTGTCTTGAACACTATGGCTTTGTAGTACAGACTAAAATCTGGTATGCTTACGCCCCCAGCTTTATTTTTATTACTAAGAAGTGCCTTAGCTAAACGGGATTTTTTCCGGTTCCATACAAAACGCAGAATCATTTTTTCCAAATCTTGAAAGTACGATGTTGGTATTTTGATAGGAATGGCATTGAATAGGTAGATTGCTTTGGGAAGTATAGACATTTTAACAATGTTGATTATTCCCATCCATGAGCATGGTATGTTCTTCCATTTGTTAATATCCTCTGCTATTTCCTTTCTGAGAATTTCATAGTTTTCTTTATAGAGGTCCTTCACCTCCTTCGTTAGGTATATTCCTAGGTATTTCATTTTCTTTGAAACTATGATGAAGGGAGTTGTGTCCTTAATTAGCTTCTCATCTTGACTGTTATTGGTGTATACAAAGGCTACTGACTTGTGGACATTGATTTTATATCCTGAAACATTACTGTATTTTTTTTTTTTGTGGTTTTTGGCCGGGGCTAGGTTTGAACCCACCACCTCTGGCATATGGGACCAGCGCCCTACTCCTTGAGCCACAGGCGCCGCCCAACATTACTGTATTTTTTGATGACTTCTAGGAGTCTTGTGGTTGAGTCTTTGGGGTTCTCTAAGTATAAGATCATGTCGTCAGCAAAGAGGGAGAGTTTGACCTCCTCTGCTCCCATTTGGATTCCCTTTATTTCCTTGTCTTGCCTAATTGTATTGGCTAGAACTTCCAGCTCTATGTTGAATAGTAAAGGTGACAGAGGACTGGAATCTTGTCTGGTTCCAGTTCTAAGAGGAAAAGCTTTCAGTTTTACTCCGTTCAGTAAAATATTGGCTGTGGGTTTGTCATAGATAGCTTCAATCAGTTTTAGAAATGTGCCACCTATGCCTATACTCTTCAGTGTTCTAATTAGAAAAGGATGCTGGATTTTATCAAATGCTTTTTCTGCATCTATTGAGAGGATGTGATCTTTATTTTTGCCTCTTTATTGTGATCTTTATTTTTGCCTCTGTTAATATGGTGGATAACGTTTATGGACTTGCGTATGTTAAACCAGCCTTGCATCCCTGGGATGAAGCCTACTTGATCATGATGAATGACTTTTTTGATGATAAGCTGTAATCTATTGGCTAGGATTTTGTTGAGAATTTTTGCATCTATATTCATGAGTGAGATTGGTCTGAAATTCTCCTTTTTGTTTGGGTCTTTTCCTGGTTTTGGTATCAGGTTGATGTTTGCTTCATAGAATGTGTTGGGGAAGATTCCTTCTTCCTCAATTTTTTGGAATAATTTCTGAGGTACAGGAATAAGCTCTTCCTTGAAGGTTTGATAGAATTGTGGAGTGAAGCCATCTGGACCAGGGCATTTTTTGGTTGGAAGATTTTTTATTGTTTCTTTGATCTCAGTGCTTGAAATTGGTCTGTTCAGGAGCTCTATTTCTTCCTGGCTGAGTCTAGGGAGAGGGTGTGATTCCAAATATTGATCCATTTCCTTCACATTGTCAAATTTCTGGGCATAGAGTTTCTGGTAGTATTCAGAGATGATCTCTTGTATCTCTGTGGGATCAGTTGTTATTTCCCCTTTACCATTTCTGATTGAGGTTACTAGAGATTTTACTTTTCTATTCCTCGTTAGTCTGGCCAATGGTTTATCTATTTTATTTATTTTTTCAAAAAACCAACTCCTTGTTTCATTAATTTTCTGAATGACTCTTTTGTTTTCAATTTCATTGATCTCTGATTTGATTTTGGATATTTCTTTTCTTCTACTGAGTTTAGGCTTAGATTGTTCTTCTTTTTCCAATTCCATAAGATCTCTTGTGAGATTGTTGATGTGCTCTCTTTCTGTTTTTCGAATGTAGGCATCTAAAGCGATGAATTTTCCTCTCAAAACTGCTTTTGCAGTATCCCACAGGTTTTGGTAGCTTGTGTCTTCATTGTTGTTATGCTCAAGGAAGTTAATGATTTCCTGTTTTATTTCTTCCTTCACCCATCTGTTATTCAACAGAAGATTGTTTAATTTCCATGCCTTTGGGTGGGGTGGAGCATTTTTGTTAGAGTTGAGTTCCACCTTTAGTGCCTTATGGTCTGAGAAGATACAAGGTAAAATTTCAATTCTTTTGATTCTGTTGATATTTGTTTTGTGTCCCAGGATATGATCAATTTTGGAGAATGTTCCATGGGGTGATGAGAAGAATGTATATTCTGTATCTTTGGGGTGGAGTGTTCTATATGCGTCTATCAAGCACAGTTGTTCTAGGGTCTCATTTAAATCTCTTTTATCTTTGTTTAATTTCTGTTTAGAGGATCTGTCCAGCTCTGTAAGAGGAGTGTTAAGGTCCCCTGTTATTATGGTATTATCAGATATCATATTGCTCAGACTGAGTAAGGTCTGTTTCAAGAATCTGGGAGCATTTAAATTGGGTGCATAGATATTTAGAATTGAAATGTCTTCTTGTTGTAGTTTTCCCTCGACCAATATAAAGTGAACATCTTTGTCTTTTTTGACTTTAGTTGCTTTAAACGCACATGTATCTGAAAATAAGATTGCAACTCCTCTTTTCTTCTGAATTCCATTTGCCTGAAAAATTGTCTTCCAACCCTTGACTTGGAGCTTTAATTTGTCTTTTGAAGCCAGGTGTGTTTCTTGCAGACAGCAAATGGATGGCTTCTGTTTTTTAATCCAGTCAGCCAATCTATGTCTCTTCAGTGGGGAATTCAAGCCATTAACATTTATTGAGATAATTGATAAGTGTGGTAGTATTTTATTCGTCTTATTTTGTGAGAGTCCATTGCTTAGTTTTATCTTTTGCATCAGTGTGGAGGTTAGGTTCTGTCCTTTAATTTCTGAGTTCTTACTTTGCTGCTGACCCATTGTGGTGGTCAGTGTGCAGAACAGGTTGAAGTATTTCCTGTAGAGCTGGTCTTGTTGTGGCGATTTCCTCAATGTTTGTATATCCGTAAATGATTTGATTTCTCTGTCAATTTTGAAGCTTAGCTTAGCAGGGTACAGAATTCTGGGCTGGAAATTGTTCTGTTTAAGTAGATTAAAGGTAGATGACCATTGTCTTCTTGCTTGGAAAGTTTCATTAGAGAAGTCTGTGGTCACTCTGATGGATTTGCCCCTGTAGGTCAACTGGTGCTTGCTCCTGGCAGCTTGCAGAATCTTTTCTTTTGTCTTGACTTTGGACAGGTTCATCACAATGTGTCTTGGAGAAGCTCGGTTAGAGTTGAGGCGACCTGGGGTCCGATAGCCCTCTGAAACAGTGTGTCAGAATCTTTGGTGATATTTGGGAAATTTTCTTTTATAATATTCTCTAGTATGGCTTCCATTCCTCTGGGGCATTCTTCTTCCCCTTCTGGGATTCCTATAACTCGTATGTTGGAACACTTCATAAAGTCCCATCATTCTGATAGTGAACATTCTGCTTTCTCTCTCTTCTTTTCTGTCTCTTTTACTGAGTTATCTCAAGAACTTTGTCTTCTACCTCTGAAATTCTTTCTTCTGCATGGTCTAACCTGTTGCTGATACTTTCCATTGCATCTTTAGGTTTCCTAATGAACTGTTTCAGTTCCTGCAGCTCTGCTATATCCTTTTTATATTCTTCATGTCGTTCATCTCTTATTTGATTCTGTTTTTGGATTTCCTTTTGGTTATTTTCCACTTTATTAGCAGTTTCCTTCATTGTTTCCATCATTTCTTTCATTGTTTTCAACATGTGTATTCTAAATTCCCTTTCTGTCATTCCTAACATTTCTTTATAGATGGAATCCTCTGCAGTAGCTACCTCATGGTCCCTTGGCGGGGTTGTTCTGGACTAGTTCTTCATGTTTCCTGGAGTTTTCTGCTGATTCTTCCTCATGAGTGATTTCTTTTATCTGTTTCCTTGCCCTAATTTTCCTTTCACTTCCTCTTGCTCTTTAAGTTCTCGTGCCTGTGGAAGTTGCGGGCGGGTTTAGACGGATTGAACACATGCGACCACTTGCCGTTTTTCCACTGTTTTTGTCCTCCTCTTGGGGTCCAGAAGTCTCTCGCTGATTCCCTGTATCCTCACAGGGGTGATGATAGGCAGATCCCACCAGCCAGAGATGCCTGGAGTCCTATCTCCCCAGACTCACGGTGCCCAGATGGAAGGAAGCTGTTACTCGGCCGCCATCTTGCTCTGCCTCTGCTCTGTGTGGGCTCATTAAACCATAGAACCAGTGATTCTGATTCTGCAGGTGTGGTGTGGTGCCACTAATTTGCATTTCTAACAAGATTCTTTGAAAGACTGATGCTGCTGCTCTAAGGACCACATTTGCAGAACCCCTGTCCTTTATTTTCCCTTTTGAACCTCTCAGTAACCTGCCAAAGTGGTAATGTTTCAACATAAAATGAGACAGTTATTGGACCTGTAAGTAACCTACCCTAAGTTAACTCGTAAGTAGGAAACAAGACTTGGGATCCAGGTTCTGTTGGTTTCAACAGTACACGTTTGTTCTACCCCATACTCCTCCTTCCTCCATAGTTTCTTAAGGCAGAGGACAGTGCAAAAGGAACTCCCATTTATTTGCTTTCCATCAGTGTCCAAAGTGCCAAAAATGTGAGGGTAGAGTTTACAGGAACACTTATACCTCTGAGCATTTCTTTTCTCCAGAGACCATTTCAGCTCCTTGAGGTATAATTCTCTGACCCAAAAGGTGATATCCAGATATTATATGTGTTCAAATAATATTTTCTCTGTCAGAGGCACAAAACAAACATTCATCTTTTCCAAAAGTAAAGTAATGCCTGGAAGTGTGTGATCTTCCCACAGGCACCTTGCCTTGGATGCCTTTTCCAGTGAATTCCAGCCTCCTTGATGTTTACATTAATTCCCCATGGCAGTCCCATGTAGTTTTTTTTTGTTTGTTTGTTTGTTTGTTTTGTAGAGACAGAGTCTCACAGTACCACCCTCGGGTAGAGTGCCGTGGCGTCGCACGGCTCACAGCAACCTCTAACTCTTGGGCTTACGCGATTCTCTTGCCTCAGCCTCCCGAGCAGCTGGGACTACAGGTGCCTGCCACAACGCCCGGCTATTTTTTTGTTGCAGTTTGGCCGGGGCTGGGTTTGAACCCGCCACCCTCAGCATATGGGGCCGGCGCCCTACTCACTGAGCCACAGGCGCCGCCCAGTCCCATGTAGTTTTATGGAGAATTACTCCACTGTGCTCCCTGTCTGTCCTGCTCTTTTTTTTAATAAACATTTCCACATGCTGTGGATGTCCCTCCACACCTTGCTTCCAACTTTAGATTATTTGTTTGAGTGTCTTCACTTGCCTTTGTTAACTTTGGCCTGGGGGTGGGAAGAAAGAAAAAAATGTTCAATATCACTAATCATCAGGGAAATGCAAATCAAAACCACAATGAGATATCACCAGTGAGATGGCTTTTATCAAAAAGTCCCAAAACAATAGATGCTGTGTGAATGCAGAGAAAAAGGAACACTTACATAGTGTTCGTGGGAATGCAAACTAGTACAACCTCTAAGGAAAACAGTTCGGATTCCCCTAAGAACAAAACGTGGCCCTACATTTGATACCGCAATCCCACTACTGGATATTTATTCCTAGGAAAAAAAAGTCATTTTATTAACACATGTGTGGATTAACAAAATGTGCTGCATATGTGTTTATACTGTGAAATACTGCTCATCCAGGAAAAAAGTTGACTTACTTCCTTTTGCAACAATTTGGAAGGAAGTGGAGACCATTATCCTAAGTGAAATATCTAAAGAATGGAAAAACAAACACCACATGTACTATTAAGTTGGAACTAACTAATCAGCACTTCAACGTGCACAGATGAAATCAAGCAGAGAGGAGAAAGAAGATGAGTGAAATCGCACCTAATGGGTAAAATGAACACTGTCTGGGTGGTGGGCAGACTTACATAGCCATGACTCAAGTGATACAAAAGTAATCCAAATAACCAAAATATTTTATCCCATAATATTCTGAAACTAAAAAGAAAAAAGAAAAAAAAAACACAACTCCTCTCCCTCCAAAAAAACAAAGCCCTAGGAAAAACATTTATTTTGAATATACTTGTGCTTTGAAATTATTTTCTCTACAGGTTAATAAGTATGTAAATAGCAAAAATGCCTGTTTTTGACCAAAGCAAGCATTTTAACCTAATGTTTCATTGTTGTTGATTCTAAAAGGTAATATTCAACCTCTACAGTGGGCAAGGTTGCTTGAGGAGTCTTATAAAGTCTTTCTGTGCTATTTATAATGCACATGTTCCCATACTGTAATGAACAAAAGAAGGTTAACTCCTCTGAGATTAGTTTTTCTACATAAGAGATGTTTGGGTTTTTCTTCTGAATAGTGAGGTAGTAAATATCAATGATAAGTTTTGCCCACCAACTTTGTCCAAAGCAGAACTGTTGTTTAAGGTTAAAGTATTTTATCTTATTTTCATTTTTATTTCAAAATATTACAGTAATACAATGTTTCAGTTACATGAATTGCTTTTGTACAGTTACATCAAAGTCGTAAGTATGCCCATGGCCCAGATAGTGTGCACTGTAGATGTGATTTTAGTCCCTCCCCTCTTACCTCCTCCCACCTGCTTGCTTGTTTTACTGCCCTGTGTGCACCTAGGTGTTGATCGATTGCTTCCAATTTAACAGTAAGGACATAGGGTGTTTCTTTTTCCATTCTTGCCGTACTTCACTTGGAAGAATGGTCTCCAGATCCATCCAGATTGTTACAAAAGGTAGCAGTTCCCCATTTTTTATGGATGAGTAGTACTCCATGGTGTACATATACCACATTTATTAAACCACTGATGTATTCATGGACACTTGGGTTAATTCCACATCTTTGCAGTTATGAATCGTGCTGCAGTGAACATCCAAGTGTATGTGTCTTTTTTTTTTCCTTTGGGTAAATACCTAGAAGTGGGATTGTGGATCAAATGGTAGGTCTATTTTTAAGTTCTGTGAGATATCTCCATACAACTTTCCATAAAGATTGTACTAGTTTGCAGTCTCACCAACAGTGTATAAGTGTTCCTTTCTCTCCTCATCCATGCCAGCATCTATTGTTTTGGGACTTTTTGATAAAAGTATTTCTCCACATGGTACCCCTTGATTGCACTAATGTACACAGCTATGATTTAACAATAAAAATAAATTAAAAAAAAAAGCATTTCTCACTGAAGTAGGAGTATTTCATTGTGGTTTTGATTTGCACTTGCTTGGAGATGAGTGAAGTTGAGCATTTTTCATATGTTTTTGTCCATTAGTCTATCCTCTTTTGAAAAGCTTCTATTCATATCTTTTGCCCACTTTTTAATGAGGTTGAATGATGTTTTCTTGGTGATTTGCCTGAATTCTTTATAGATTCTGGTTATCAGCCCTTTATCACATTTATATCATGCAGTATTTTCTCCCATCCTATAAGTTGTCCATTCACTCTATTGATTGTTTCTTTGGCTGTGCAGAAGCTTTTTAATTTAGCCAGGTTCAATTTTTAACTTTTGGTGCTGCTATGATTGCCTTTGGAGTCCTCTTCATAAATTCTTTACCTAGAAAAATAAACTTCAATAGACATAGGCCAAGCCCAAGCAGAAATTAATAATCCTCATGAACTTTCCAACTTACCTCACCAGTATAGTTCTCATTGACTTAGTTAATTTAGTATTAGTTGACTAAGACTTAACATAGTTTAATATTTGCTAACTTTAGGTGGAATTCTTGTTCATGTGGGTTTTTTTAAATCCCAGTACATATAGTTCAGAGAAGTAAAAAATTATATTTTCATAACTGTAGATTAAAAAATATATAATGCATTTTTCCTCTTCCTCTCCTTATCTCCTTCTCTTTTCTCCTTTCTCCCATTTCTTTCTACTTTTTCCTTTTCTCTGGCCCTTTTTCCCCTTCTCTAATGCCTCAGCCCAAAACCTTCAAGGCAGAATTGAGCAAGACATGGCAGGGAGGAGGGCTGCTCAGCCTTCAACGTTAAAACTCTAATAAGATAAGGAGGGCTGTGCAGCAGGGGATGGTGGTGATGGGTGGCCCAGCATGTAAGGCTACCAAATTGAGCAAATAAAAATATAGAACGCACAGTTAAATTTGAATTTTTTTTAGTGAATGATTTTTTAGTACAAGTATATCCCATGCAATATTTGGGACATATTTATACCCCCCAATGTTATTTTTATCTGAAATTCACATTTAACTGCATGTCTTATATTTTACTTTGCCAACTCTATATCTGAGGCCAGTCTAGAAAAGAAAGATACCCATATGGGGTAGGGAGTAGCTGGGGCAGCAGGTTAGCAAGCAAGATGACAAGGATGTCCCCTAAAGAGAGGGGCAATGGCCCGGGAGATTGATGAAATAAAAGGGAATTGATCAAGTAAAAAAAAGATTGAGGATAATATTGAAGATGAGAGTTACGAATTGGAATGAGAGGAAACTAGAATGAGGCTTTTTCTGTGGGATTGGATTTGTAGAGCATCCAGCTGATAACTTTAAATGTCATGTGTCTATATTTGCCTTATACACATAGAATGTCCCTAGCATGTGCACAAATGAGTTCTAGTGTTTACCTCTAGGGAATAAAATTGAGCGGCTGGGGCAGGGGATACAAAATTACTTCTCCTTCTTGTTCCTTTACTGCTTTTTAAATGTTGTGACACATGCTCACAGTGCCTGTACTAGAAGTTTAAATATTTAAACATTTAAAAAAACTATTAAATATATATATATATATATTTTAATTGGCTCTATTTCAAATCAGAGCATTAGAAGTAGCAGAGACCTTAGAGATTTCCCAGGCCAAATTCCTAAGCCCTCAGCGTTATAGAACCATCTGGAGTAGTCTGTTACAGTGGAAAGAGAGAGGACTCAGATTCACATTCTGATTCTATCACATGGTATTGCAGTGTCCTTGGACAGGGCACTTGCCTCTCTGAGTCTCAGTTTTTCCAGCTTCTCTCACTATAGCGCAGAATACGAAACAAGGGCTCTGGGGTCAGCCTGCTTGAGGATAAGTCAGCTTCACCTTTTCTCTATGTGATATAGTTTGGATGTTTGATCCCTCAAATCTCATATTGAAATTTGATCCCCTGATAGGAGGTGAGTCCTGGTGGGAGGTGTTGGGTCATGCAGGGAACCTTTCAAAAGGGCTTGGTGCCCTTTTGCTGAAAAGAGCCTCGCACCCGCTTCTTGCTCTCTTATTCCCTCATGCAATGTGACATGGCTGGTCCCCTTTGCTCTGTGTCATGGATAAACTTTCTGAGTTCTTCACCAAGACCAAAGAGGCAGCAGATGTGGCAATTCTAAGTAAAGCACAGAAGCAGGCTGCCCTGAGGACCACCAAGTGTGTTGGGGTATGGGCGGCCTCAGGGCCAGCACCTGGCCAAAGGCAAAAGAGGCAACAGAATAAGTAGAGGATTGAGGAGCTCTGTAACATATGTAAACCTAAGCATGAATGCCTGAGAACTTCGGGGGAGCTGTGCGCCTGTTTAATTCTCCTATTGACCACAGTGAGACATTGAAATAAAAAAATAAAGCCAGGTGCATTAATCACAGCATTTTGGGAGGCCAAGGCAAGAGGATCACTTGAGGCCAGGAGTTCAAGGGTAGTTTGCACAACACAGCAAGAACTCATGTCTATGAAAACAAACAGACAAATAAATAAGCATATTAAAAAACAATGTGGCTGTGTACCCAGATTGCCTTCACCATGACCAACTAGTCTGCTCCATTTAGAGTCCTGGAAAGAGGGAACCATGTGCAGAAAGAAGACAGAAGCACTACTTAGTATCCCTGTGTAGGATGACAGGAGTCGGGGTCAATTCCTCCTTGCAATCATGAGTGGGTGGGGTTGGGCAATTAACTTTGAAGGGGAAGTAAACGCTGATCTCCTAGAGGTATCTTTTTGGTTTTCTTTTTTTCTTTTTTTTTTTTGAGAAGGACTCTCACTTTGTCACCCTCAGTAGAGTACTCTGCCATCATAGCTCACAGCAACCTCAAACTCTTGGGCACAAGTGATCCTCTTGCCTCAGCCTTCCAAGTGGCTGGGACAGGCATCCGCCATAACACTGGCTATTTTTTTAAAGACGGGGGTCTTGTTCTTGCTCAGGCTGTTCTTGAACTCCTGAGCTCAGGTAATCCACCTGCCTCAGCTTCCCACAGCACTAGGATTACAGGGGTGAATCACCACACCTGGCCTTCATAGAGGTGTTATAATGATATCACTACACACTGGTGCCTAATAAGTGCTCAATAAACACTAGCTACTGTTAAATAAAAAATAAAAATGTTTTGTCACCCATAAAATGTTATACAAATATTTATATTATATAATTTTTTTAAGCACTAACATTATTAGATCCTGGTTCTTGAGGCTCAGAAATCCAGACCACTTTGCAATAAGCCACCCTGTGCTTATTTCATGCACTATTACTTTAAATTGAACCCTTTTTCAATAAACTGCATTATATATACTTGTTCATAAACAATATTTTTGTGCATGGGTGCTGTGTATCTTTCAGATATTTCCATAATACACACACACAATGTAACATAGAAACATAGATTTTTCTTTTAAAGAGCAAAGCTTCAGCAGTTTCTCTTGAATTTTATTCTGTCATTTGACTACATTATATTTCTGATATTCAATTTGCACTGAGTACATTATGGACTTCTCTGGGGAACAGAAAAAAATTTTCAAGCAAATATAAAATGCTTTGATAAATCAAAACAGGAGAATGAGATTTCTGTTAAAAATGTTCCAATCTATTTTGAGAATTGAAATAAAGCTCTGTCTTTAACATAATAAAGCTGTTAACTGAAAGGCTAAACAAAATAATAACTTATTTCTTACAGAAATAAGACATAGGGATCATTTTAAAAGATTAGTTATATGAAATATAAGGAAAATCTTGCTATAAACTAATAGTTAAGATACTTAAAAGTGGTTAAGTCTGTACCAATTTAAGTTGGCAATAACTGTAAATTTTTTGGAATCTATATGCAACCACTTTTGAACTAGCCATCATGTCTCTTATGCTGAAAAGTCAATCATGTTCTAAATATCATAAAATCTTACCTTACCTCTATGAGAACAGGGGCCTTAGCTGGCCCATTCACAGCTGTATTCTCAGCAACTAAAATAATATCAGCCACAGCAGGGCTCATTAAATGCTTGTTAAATGAATGAGCAATATATGTAGACATTCAGTGATTTAAGAAATCCCAATAATTAAAATGTCAAATATAAAAAACAGATAATTGTGGAATGACAATTTAAAAATACAAAATGATTCTGTGGACTTGCAAATTTGGTCCAGGTCAAAGTGCAGTGAGACAGAGATCTGAAAATCTCAGCCCAGCTCACCAACCAGCAGTGTTCAGCAAACCACAGAACTATGCCATTTCACTTCTCTGAGTTTCAGTTTTTTCTTCACCACTAAAATGATCAAGGGCTGGGGGATGTAGGGATGGCTGAAACTAATGGTTCCAAGGGTGCTTATAGTTCTAAAATTCTACAACATGAAATAAAGCCCTACTCCTAAGGCTTTTATTGGTTTGTATGTTACTCATTTTTACTTGAGATAAAAACAAAGAAACTTGTAGCTAAATCGCTCACAATTGGCAATGTGGTAGACACTGTGGGATGTCCTTCAAAACTTGTTCTCCCTTTCTTTCTGTGCACAGAACTAAGCTACATTTCCCATTCTCCTTTGCAGTAATGTGTGGTCATGTGTCCATGTTCTAAGGAATTAAGTGTCAGCCAAAGGTGTGCACTAGTTCCAACGCTGGCTCATAAAATCTCACATGTATTTACCTTCAAATTCTTGCCCTTCTAGCTCTCTAGAATAATGTTCTTCCCCACCAACACACACTCCCAGAGTGACTTTCAGTGACATGTGTTGAATATGGTGGAGCCACCATCAGTCTGAATTCCTAAACTACTTCATGTAGTAGAATGCCTTTTCCCTCTCTTACCCCAGAAAATTCGGAAGACAATTCTCCATGGGTCTCCCATTTTTCTGCACATCCTTTGAGTAAAAGCATTGAATATCTTTGTTCTGGACTATCTTTTAAAGGATTCTTATATAATAAAAAGCCTTGACATGTAGATAGAGTCTGCCTTAGAGTCAAATATCTAATTTGTTTATTGTCCGGAATAATAAAAAATAATATCTTTCTCTGGGGCAAAATATTCTTGAAGCTCATTATAAAAATTCTGGGTTTGCCAAACTCAAGTATCACCAGGGACACCCCATATCACCCCTGTGAAACTTGAGGGATATGAGGAACTGATACAAACATGAAACTTATGTCCATTGCTGTGTCAAGTAATAAACTCATTTGTCTCTGACCCACGAGTTTCGTGTCTTCTGCCAACTTCCTTGAAACTGTGGCAGACTAACATGAAGTAGGCTTGCAAGTAGGAGTACATCTCAAACATTCACAATTCTTGACACTCACTCACTTTTCCACCCACAAAAATCCCTGGACTCTTTTGTGAACAGCTCGCTACATTTTGGGTCTGTTTTTATAACCAGAACAGCACGAGTCACATTCCTACTTTTAAAATTAATAAGATATTAGAATAAATTACCTTATATTTGTCAATTAAGAAGAGGAAAATAAAGGATATCAGTCTAATAAATGAGTTACTTGAATTAAATGAAGATTTAAAAAATATATATATCAAAGGGTACTGCTATGTTTTAAATATGTGTGTATCTTCAGCATTCATATGTTGAAACTTAATCCCCAAAGCAATAGTATTAAGAAGTGGGACCGGGCGGTGCCTGTGGCTCAGTCGGTAAGGTGCCAGCCCCATATACCGAGGGTGGCGGGTTCAAACCCGGCCCTGGCTGAACTGCAACCAAAAAATAGCTGGGTGTTGTGGCGGGCACCTGTAGTCCCAGCTACTCAGGAGGCTGAGGCAAGATAATCGCTGCAGCCCAGGAGTTGGAGGTTGCTGTGAGCTGTGTGATGCCACGGCACTCTACCAAGGGCCATAAAGTGAGACTCTGTCTCTACAAAAAAAAAAAAAAAAAAGAAGTGGGACCTTCAGAAGATAGTTAGGTCATAAGGGCTACGCTCTGATGAATGAAATTAGTCCCTTTATGAAAGAGAGCCTGTTTGATCCTTTTTGCCCTTTTGTCCTTCACCATGTGGAAGGATATAGAAATGAGGTGTCATCTTGAAAGCAGAGATCCGATCAGATGCCAGATCTATTGATGCCTTAATCTTGTACTTTCCAGCTTCCAGAACTGTGAGAAATAAATTTCTATTGTGTATAAATTATCCAGTGTGAGGTGTTTTGTTGTAGCAGTCCCAGTGGACTAAGACATGTACATTAGTCCTATAAGATATCTGGTGAAAAATAATTCCTCATGTTCAGATATTTTGATATACATGCACCGTTTGATATCTCATCCTCCTCCCTGGAGAGTCACAATGCACATTAGTTTATTAAAGATCCTAAGAAATCCTATGGTAAAGAAAATTATTCACATTATTTAATCAGCATAATTTCCTACACTTTTTGGGTAAACTCCTATCAATATTCTATGAAATGAGTGTTCCAAGGAACATACAAAAGGAAGTGCAGGTTAGATCCCTGCTTAGGTCCCTTTGTGCATCTGTGATCCAAATACCCAAAAATAAGAAACACATCTATTCATTTATTAGACAAATGTGAATATACTCATATGCTTCCTAAGTTAAATGTATAAACTAATCACTGGGGAATCCAGTTAAACATGTAGATTCTGATTCAAAAATCTTACACAAGGCCTGCCCTCCGATTCTGCAGTTCTAAGGAGTTCCCAGCTGATAGCCATGTTGAAGGTTCACAGACCGTCTTTCGAGTAGTGAGTTTCTAAACAACACAAAATATAAAAAAATAAGATAGTCACCCTGGTGATGATTGCTTTAAGACATACAGTAACATACAGATAGGGATATGTTATTACAGATAAGTTTTAATTATATATTTAAAGAAACATGGTTCCAATTTGTTGCTTCACATTGGTGATGATTTCAGAATTTCTCAGTGCTGCCCAATAAATTCAGGAACATTTTTATTTAGCAGAAAACTGACTGGGAATCAGTTTGGGATTCTGCACTATTATGAAGCCTGTTCCCAATTTACGCATTTGAGAGTCTTCCATAAAGATACTGGAAAATAGTTTGTGATTCAACCCAGAAGAAGTTATTAATCTGGTCAGATCGTTATCTATGTGCTTTGGACTCGAGATGACTAAAACTTTTTCTCTCCAGGAAAAAAGGTTGTTTTCTTTCTTTTTTTTTTTCCCCCTTTTGTTTTCTCCTAGCTCAGATTTGAACTTTCCCCACCTACATTTCCAGAATCATCTTCCCCACTTTACACTAACAGTATTGTAGCATACTTTTTTTTTTTTTGGAGTTTTGGCCGGGGCTGGGCTTGAACCTGCCACCCCTGGTATATGGGGTCGGCGCCCTACTCCTTGAGCCACAGGTGCTGCCCTTGCAGCATACTTTTTTTCAAGAAAATCTAAAGACATGTGAGGTCAGGTAGAAAGGTTTTAAGGAGACAAGCTTCCAGGAGCATACAAACATCATATTAATGAAATTACTTCCAATAATAAAAATGAGAGAAAGTTTGGCATGTGCTAATTAAAGAGTTTGATACCACATATGTGTGAAGTTATTTCCAATTATGAGATTTGAGTCCAATAATGAATTCTTTGAACCTGTTTCCAAAGTAACATATTTGGTTATATATAAAATTTCATACCAATCCCTAAATAAAAATAATTTGCAACCTTCATGATACGTGAGAGGAAAAATGGTCAAAGATTGCATGCTCTCAATGAAAAAGTTTAAAACATTCACAACTGTAAGCAGCTGGGGAAAATTCATGATGTAAAATTAAATGAAATAAAAATAAAAGGAAGTGTATCTTTCCTATAAGTAGACAACAAGAAAATGAAGGAATTTTAGTATGTGGGGACATAAAATCATGAGTAAATGTCCCTTACACTTAGATTGCTGTTAATACCATATTTCCACTATTACTGTGCATTGCATTATTTAAAATAAGTTTATTAAGATAGTTCTTGCTAATGGATCTGTGAAAACACAGTTACCAGTTCTAACAATGGGACTTGGAAAATATCGTATTTGTCCTTGGTGTGTGTCACACTTTATGGGGGCAAGACATGATTGCAAGAGTGACTTTACCTAACAATTGCAATCAGTGTAACCTGGCTTATTGTACCCTCAATGAATCCCCAACAATAAAAATAAATAAATAAATAAATAAATAAAATAATGTTATGAAAAAATAAATAAAATAAAATAAAAAAGAAAAGTAAATGCAAAGAAAGACATTGAACTGGGAATGCTTATTATAAAGGAATTATTAAAAAAAAGAAAATATCGTATTTATTTTTTATTTATTTATTTGAGACAGAGTCTCACTATGTCATCCCCGGTAGAGTGATATGGCGTCACAGCTCACAGCAACCTCAGACTCTTGGGCTTAAGCAATTTTCTTGCCTCAGCCTCTCAAGTAGCTGGTACTACAGGTGCCCGCCACAATGCCCGGCTATTTTTTTGTTGCAGTTGTCATTATTGTTTAGCTGGTCTGGGCCAGGTTCAAACCTGCCAGCCTGGGTATATGTGGCCCGTGCCCTATCCACTGAGCTACGGGTGCTGCCTGTTGTTATTGTTTTTAATGTGTTGGAGTAGAAGAAATGTTTATTGATTGAAACTTTGTCAACTTTTTGTCTGTAATGTGTAAGATTAAGCTATACACAAGGAAAAGTTAAGAAGCCTAGCAGGAGACAGATGGCATACCCAACTGAACAGCTGAGGGGAGTTTAATAGACTATTTACAAAGGTAAAGGTTTAGAGTCATCAGCAAGAAATACGGCAGCTCTAGGGTGAGGGGCTAGCAGGGAGCTGTTGTCATACTTGGGCCAAAAGGGGCAAGGAAGAAGATGGAGCAGTCCAAGGAGTCCAGGTTTGGCTGCTGAATGGAAAAGTCCCTGAAAGGAGGCAAGCAGCTAATATACAGCATCCTGACAGGGGCAGCCTAAGGAACAGATAACCCAACCTCACATTCCTGATGCATCCTAATCATAGATCCCATCCAAAGCCTAAGGACTGGGCACCTGGTTGATGCAGGTCAGACTCCCAGGCCCAGGGCTGAAACAGAGAAGGGTGACATGTAGATAGGAAGAGACATGAGAGTGATAAACAGAACAAGGGAGAGGATATGTGCATTTATTCAGGGGTTCACATAGGGTTCAGGTTAAGGGCTTGAGGTTAATGCTAAGGAAGAAAAACAGGGCTAAACATGCAGAGCATGTTATATACATGCTTATTTCTCTTTATGTGCAAGAGTGGCCATGCTGTGTCTGCTTGTTTGAAGTAAAATGTTCCAAGACATCCCCCACACTCCTTTGCATTAATAGCCAATGAATTTCAAGGAGAATCTTATCAGACCTTTATTTAAATCTCTTCTGATCATTGTACTGTTGGTGGGATTGCAAACTAATACAGCTTCTTTGGAAAGAAGTCCAGAGAATCCTCAAAGAACTCAAACAGACCTTCCATTTGATCCGCAATCCCATTACTAGGTATCTACCCAAAAGAAAAAGAATAATTTTATTACAAGGAAATTTGCATTAGATTGTTTATTGCAGCTCAATTTAGAATTGCCAGGATGTGGAATCGACCCAAGTGCCCATCAACCCATGAATGGATTAATAAACTGTGATGTATGTATACTATAGAATACCATTCGGCCATAGGAAAAGATGGACCCTTTACATCTTTTGTATTAATCTGGGTAAAGGTGGAGAACATTCTTTAGTAGAGTATCACAAGAATGGAAAAGCAAGTGTCCACTGTATTCAATGCTAATATAAAACCAGTTAACAAACTAATACATGCCTGCACAAGAGGAAAACTTAATTTAATTCAGGTTGTGGGGAGGGGGAAGGAAGAAGAAAGAGTGGAAAGAGGAGAAAGGAGGGAAATGATGGGTGTGCTCTCATCTAATGGGCACAATGGAAAGGTATATGGCAAACCTCCTGGGTGAGGAGCACAACTACAATAAGGACGTTACCTATCAAATACAAACATTGTAACTTAATCGTTTTTACTCTTGTATTAATCCAAAATAAAAAATAAACTTAAAAAAAATAAATCTCTTCTGATCACACTTTCTTGTGGTAGATTTTACATATGCGTGTATATATGTATATATATATAATTAATAAATCACCCTTATGCCTTCATGGAGATTTTTTTGACTTCCAAATTCTCCCTCCAAAAACCTCCCTTCCTTCCTTCCTTTCTTCTTTTTCCTTCCTTTTTTTTTTTTTTTTTTTGCTAGAAGTGTAAGGTTTTTTTTTAAAATTTCAGATTAATAAATACAATATTTTAAATTTCCTTTGGGAGGTTACCTCACCCCCAATCTCAGATCAGGTGGTTTAAGATGTGATCCATGCTTAGGATACCAAAGCCCTGAATTTCCTTAGCCATATTGACTTGTTCAGAGTTGGGTACATGAGCCAGGTCTTCCCTAACATCAAAAAATTACATCCCTCTGGGCACAATGATTAAGTTAGAGATGAGCATAAACCCAAGTTAATCCAATCATAGTTAGTTCTAGGAAGGTGTACCAGTGTCATTTCTGCTGGGGTGACTAAATCTATAGGGCACCAAACTGTAGTTTAAGACTTCAGCCAATGAATGTAATGCTGAGAAAGTTGAGAAACTGAGGCCTGATAACGTTGATTAAGTCCTTGGATCAAAATTTGCCTAAAGAGATGGGTACTGATCTTTCAGGCATATTAGCCAATTTATTCTTCTATTTACTTATATGAGCTTGAATTAGGTTTGCTATCACATGCAATAAGGGAGTTCTAAAAAATATATTTCCTTGCCACATTTAGTCTTACCACCTAGTTCTTCTGAAAAAATCTCCCTATTGATCTCTCTTTTGATCTAGCACTATCCTGTTAAAAAACATTTAGCAATAAATCTTCAGTGCTTAGCTTGACAGGCACAATCTGGCTTCTGCCTTAACTTGGCCGGCTTAGGCATGTGGCTTAACAGCATGAGGCCAACTGGAAGGAGAAAAGTTAGGACTTGGATGGGAAGTGGTCAGGGTGCCATGCATGGCCTGCCTGGGAGAGGGCATTTGTGATGTCTGGGAATAGTGCCCTGTGGTAATTTCTAAAATTGGAACTAAATAAAATGTAGAAGATTAGAGACAAAAAAATATTTTAGAGACATAATTCTGGGAAATCTTGATCATCAAAATGTGTCAAGATACTACAGCTCAAGGGCAAAATGAGTTTCCCTCAGTCCTTTGGTTCTTGAACCTGAATGGAGGCAGCCAGCCAGCCATGTGGTTGGGTCACTAGAGCTACCCTGGAGAGCACCCATACTAAGCCCCACCTGGCTGGCAGGGGAACGAGACCACTGCTAAATGCACAAATTCTGTTGATATTCATTCAAGCAGTCAGATGGTCCTGAGCCTGCCCCTACGAGATTTCAGTTGCTTCACCTGGAGAAGACACAGTCCTGGAAACAAGGTAGTTGCTAACAGGGGCAACCCACCTTCCAACAGTGGGGTGGTATTGTGTGCATTGGCTTAGAGACTACCCTAGACCTGGTCTTAAGTCCCACATTCACCACTAGCTAGATGTATGTATTTAAACATCCTTAGGCAGATGTTTAAATTATCTGTGCCTCAGTATTTTCACATGCAAAATAGTTATTTCCTAAGAAGTTAATTGTGATGATTCAATGATAAATATGTATAAAGTACTTAGCACAGAGTTGGTTACTCTGTAAATGCTGTTTCTTATTACAGTCTTGCACTGCTGAGAAGCTGGAAACACCATGTCTTCTACTTAGCAAGTTCTCCCCATACACATTTTCTCCCTCATTTTTTCCCACTGAACTTCTACCCATCCATTAAGATCTAATTCGTAAGTCACCACTTTCATGACACCTTCCTCTCAACTAGATGGAAACTCTCCTTTAGCTTGCTCTTTGTAACAGATAGAAACTGCACATAGGGCAGCAATTCTTCATCCTGGCTGCATATTAGAACCACTTAGAAATCTATTAAAAATATTGACACCTGGGCCCCAATCCCAGAAATTCTGATTTAATTGGTCTGGGGTGAGGCTTAAGCATCAATATAGTTAAAAAGCTCCCCAGGTGATTCTAATGTGCAGCCAAGATTTAGAACTATTGATGGGCGAATAAGCATGTTCTTAAATAAAGTTTATCAATGAATTCAAGCTAAGATATTAATGGCTTAAAGTTTTAATAGACTAACCTTTAGAATACTTGCATTTTTATTAAAAGCAATGCAATACTATGCTCCAAGAATACAAAGGTAAATAAGATTTTTTAAATGCGTAGGTTAAAGGAAGGAATCACAATTTAGCTAGGAAGATGCATATAGAATTATAAGTATAGAACATGATATTTGAGTGGTTCCCTAGAAATGTATCAAAAATATTTTAGGAGCACAAACAGGAAAAGCACACTTATTTGGAGGTGGAAAAAAAACAAGAGGAAAAGGACTTCAAAACATGGATGACATTGAGCTGAATGTTGAAAGGTGACAACAGGTTTGCAAGGTCAAGGACCAGAAGGTTTTCCAGGTCATATGTGGACGTGTCAAAGCTTATGGCTCTTTCCAATTCAGATGCCTTCTTAACCCAAAGAATAAATTGTTAATAGAGGGAACTGCAAACATGGTGAGAGGATATCTTGAGGCAGGAGGGCTATTTCCAAAATCACACTTAAATTAGATGACTGGCTACAATGGACTAATTTCTAGCTTGAGTTAGTTTTTGAAAAATGAAAGAGGTAGGGGTAGTAGCTCCTGTGTGTAATCGTAACGCTCTGGGGAGGCAAAGGTGGGAAAATGGTTTGAGCCCAGGCATTTAAGCTATGATGAAAAACAAACAAAAAGAATGAAAGAATTGCATTCTAAAACCAGTTTATGGAAGGATGGATGTGACAGGGTTCAGGGATAACTGAACCAGGAACTGAATACCCCTAAGGTTTTGTTCTTCCACTGTCCAGAAGTTGTTTGTCTCTAGATGTCAACGTCATTGTCTTGTTTTGTTCACGCTGTCATGGCTGATGTCAGTTCCTAGAGCCACAGATTCTCACCTTGCCCATCTTTGGAAGCATTTTGAGGATCTGAATTAGACCTTGTCTATTCCTAGACCAAGCACAAAGGATGAGGATGCCCATTTTGAGTCAGGTGCCCATTTCTGGCCAATCAGTCTGATCAAGGAAGCAGAGACTATGGACAATTGTCGGCCTCCATTCAAGTAAGTCCTGTTATTGAAATAAGTGCTCTTAGAAGACATGAGGTGAGTGCTACTTGTAAAAGAATGGAAAAGTGTTGGGCAGATCTTAGAGATAAATCTCTACCATAATATATCTCTTGGCCACCCATCTAGCTCTCTCAATGCTCTCTTCTTCCCATTTAACACATTGACTGCCATCCATAAAAACCAAACTTTTCCTTAGGACCATGGTATTTCATTAGGAAAATAGAATAAAATCTTTAAAAATAAAATGGTTCTCTTTAAGTTAATGAAAAATTTTTGGCAGGGTTTTGCCCAGGGGGCCACCCTTCATGTAACATGTATGCTACAACATGGTAGCATCACTTGCCTGCTCACCACAGGCTCCCAACATGTGTTATATATTCTTCATGAGGCCCTGAGCTCAAAACTAGCATGAGTTAAATATAACTCACAAGGAAGTTGATGTATTAAATAATTTCTCAAATGCCTCTATGGGTGACTGATTATAAAAATAGCTCAAATTATCCACTTTTCCCTCTATCCATGCCCTTCTGTATGAGACTTTACAAATGACTTCCATAAAGAGGTGGAGTCTACTTCCCCACCGCTTGAATATGGACCAGAATTGTGACTTCTATGGCCATTAAAATGGAGCAGAAGTGACAGCAGGATAGTTCTGACCCTTCTTTGAGAAGTCTCATGTTCTTCTGCTCTTTCTTTTAAAATCCTGTCACCAATTTTAGAAAAAGACCAGAACAGTCTGATGGAGGATTCATCCTGTAGACAGAACCAGATTGTTTTAGGTAAGTCCATTCAAGACCAGCCAGCCACCAGGCAAACCACCAACTAAGTCACAGACACATGAATAAAGCTCAGCCAAGATCAGCCAAGCCCAGCCAAGACTAGAAGAACTGCCCAACAGAGGCACAAACTCATAAGCTAAGCAAATGGTGGTTCATTTAAGCTACTAGACTTTGTGGTTGCATGGTAGCAGAATTTTTGTGGAAATACATAACCAATATAGCCATAAAATGCTATAATCCACATATAACCACTGATACAATCAGCCCACCTCAATGCTAAAAGCTTGATGTTCCGTATCACAGGGTGATTTCTGCTCCTGTTCATTAGATGCAAATGTGACGTTTTTGAAAGTAATATTTAATGATGACAGAAAATCAGGATAAGACAAATCCAAACTTTTACCTTAGAAATGGGAAAAAGGGACACTGTATGGAGAGCAATGATCCATGCCACTGATCCTTGCTCCAAAGTGCTCCAATTTGCTTTTGGACTTGCCCTTAGGCCCTATGCATGTGTGCCCTTTGCAGGAGGGTGATTCCAGCCTCCTTAAAAAAAAAAAAAAGTGCAAAAACTATCCTGCTGGCCAGGGATAATAAGATAAATGATGGCTTTAGTGGGTCTCATTGGCATCTATGTGTTGAATCATTTCCCTGGCAATATATTTAGTTCTTTAATTGGCCAATCTGGTAGCTCAAGTTCTGCCAGCTGGGTGATTTTCTTCAGCAGCAACCTTGAGAGACGGGAAAGAGGCTTGGAAAAATTTAAACTTTAGCCATCCAGTTTACCTACAGCTGGTGCAGGAAATCCCAGTGGGCTAGGAATTTGCTTGGGGCATAAATAATTACAGGCTGCTGTATTCGGGTTTGGAATTTCTCCTACAACATCACAACTGCCTAGTCACCAAGCACCTGATATTTGAACTAAACGTAATTCTCATTCTTTTTTCTCCTTTCCTGTATCTGCTTAGGTCTTAAGAAAATTAGGTCTTCGCCTCGAGTTTTGTGAATGGGAGAGTGGGTAGAGAAGGGAGGCAAAGCTAATCTGACCCCAACCCCAGGTAATTCTTGGGAGAAGCCCAGAAGATCAGCCTTCCTAGTTGCCCTGGCTTTTCCCAGTATCCCAATTCAGCTTAGGCTGAGACATAGACTTTTGTAATTTGCCAGTACATAAATGCCAGACATTCGGTGGTATAGGACTGCTCCTGAAGGACAGAATGAATTTGCTTAATAAAACTCTTTCTTTCTGCTTTCAGCATAGGCAAAACATGTCTTCCCCTTGCAGTACCACACTGAATGCCTTGAGAGGTAGCCCCGAGACTCCACTACCGTAGCATTTTTCTAACACGCTCTCCAAAACTTCAGCCTTGATGGGCATGTGGTTTGAATTTCAAGAGACCACAGTTTACACAGTGGTTCTCAACCTTCCTAATGCCGTGACCCTTTAATACAGTTCCTCATGTTGTGGTGACACCCAACCATAAAATTCTTTTTGTTGCTACTTCATAACTGTAATTTTGCTACTGTTATGAATTGTACTGTAAATATCTGATATGCAGGATGTATTTAGGCAACCCCCGTGAAAGGGTCGTTCGACTCCCAAAGGGGTCACGACCCACAGGTTGAGAACCGCTGGTTTACAGTGTAATGAATCACACCAAATCTGCCTTAACTACTCAGTATTCCTACTATAATCACGGAAGACTGTTTTGAGAAAGGGTACTCTTTCTAGAACATAAGCATTCTGGACAAACAAAACAAATGCCTGATGATTACAACTCCATATCAGTGTTCTTGTGTTGTCTCTCTGGGTAGCTTGGTAGGGTCTGTGTGCAGTGCTGCCTTGCTTGAGAGAGATTCTGAGGCCATGTCTGGACTGTGAGAGAAAGAATGCCATGATTAGTTATGTCTGCAAAGTCAAGAGATAGAAAGTAACGAGATACATGTTGTGTTTTGCCATTCTTGTTCTATCCCAGTTAAGCTTAGAGACCAGTTCTATTATGTGGCCTTTTCTTTATGAAATAAGAATTTGAGAATTTGATAAGCATTTGAGATAAAATTTGAGAACACTCTAACATGAAAAATAATCACCTTAACTTCCTGGTAGAATATCTTCACTTTTCAAAAAGTAGTTCACGTGTATATATAAATCAACATTGTCCACAGAGCATATTGTTTACACTCCAAATGTTATAGTCACCCTCAATTAAAATTGTTGCATACTTAAGGTTATGTGTCTTTTTCTTTTTAAACACAAATTCAGATAATAGGTGAACATTTTATATTCTATAAAAAATAATACCGACCTTTTGAGGCTCAGATATAAAATACCTACTCTACCTGTTTCTCAGTCTTGTGAAAATGTTAAAATACTATCAAAAGTTATTTTTACTGCTTTTCACTTTGAACACTCTAATACTCTATGTAAATTACTTTTACCACCATGTACTTTCAAAAAAATTTTGTTCAGCTACTTAGCATTCATCCTTTTTCCCAGAGTGCTCCAATCTCCTTTGAGGGTTGTCTCCAAACACTGTGAGTGTGACCAGGGCAGAATAGTGATTACATCATCCCCATCCACAAAAAATAGGGCAACAGTGGAGGCATGAGATCCTGCTTCCACTTGTTCTCTGAAATTGCTAATACACGTATGAGGCATGTGAGAAAGTTCACAGAATTTGATGCTTGTTCCCAAGAGACTGGCTCTATAGCAAAAGTCCACTTTAGGAGCAGATGTGGTTGTAGCTTAGTAGGGGCTGTGACGGTGGCAGCATCCTGATCCTGACTTGACCATCGCTGGGGGTGCTATATTACCCCTCCTAATGCCTGGCCTCCTTGTCTTTTGCTTTCCAAGTCACATTTTCAGTCTAACAGTGAAACTTTTTCTATACATTGTCTTCTATGAATCCCTTCCCCATTTTATATTCTAATGCATTTACTGCTCAACTCGGCAATAATTTCTATTACAAACGGAACCCCCAGTAATGCAGGAGTAATGAACATGGACCCTGTGTCAGGGTCTTACATATTAGGCCTGCAATGTTATCAGGTCTTCACTAAATAATTGTTCAATAAAAGAAAGACTGGAATACAACTGGATCTCTATACTATTATTGCTGATGCCAGTGCAGGTCCAGACAATATCTGAGTTCAAGGGAGGAAAGACCATGCCAGCTAGTTCTGTCCTCTTTGATGAGAGAACCAAAAATCTTCCCTAGAAACTGTTACCCAGCAAACGTTTTTTACTCCTTCTTTAATCCCTCTTGCCAGCCATTAGGTGGGGAAACCACACATCTCACTTGGAGCTGCTGGCTATCTTGCCACCAAAAGATATGAGATTCTATAAGTAAGGAGAAAATGAATGAATTAATATTGGGTAGATAGCTAATGATGTCTGTGAGAAAAAAACTAATAAAAATGACAAGAATTCTGGCCCTCTGAGAGTTAAAACCTGTTACGGTTTGGATGTGGTGTGTTTGTCCTCACTAAAACTCCTGTGGAAATTTCATCCCCATCAGAGGTTGGGCCTTGGTGGAAGGTGTTTGGGTTATCGGTGTGGATCCCTCATTAATGTTTTAGTATCATTCTCAAGGTAGTGAGTTCTCCCTCTCACAGGATGGGATTAGTACCAATCAGAGTGAGTTATTACATGGCCAGAATGCCTGTTGGGTTTCTCCCTCTTCACACATGTCTATTTCCTCTTTCACCTTCTCCATCACATTCTGACACAGCATGAAAGTCCTCACCAGAAGCCAAGGTGATTCCCTCAGATATCTCAGCCCGCAGAACTGTAAGCTAAGTAACCCCCCCCACCACCTTTTTTTAAAATAAATTATCCAGTTTCAGGCATTCAATAGTAGCAATACGAAGGAGACTAAGAGAGAGACTATGGGAATTTGGACCATGATGAAAACAGGAACACTTCTAGTGAACATGCCCTTGGTCGCCATGGCCCACCATCTCTGTCTCCGACCAAGTACAGATGTCTCTGAGGTGACCTGCTAAGTCTGAAGATGGATCCTTACTTTCATATACAACATGTAAGCTCTGATTGGAGAGGAGGATTTATTTATTTGGAGGAATCAGACGTACTATAGCTGGCCATAGTTTTATAAGCCTAGAAGTTTCTACCTGAAGGCAATGATGGTCCTAAACTGTCCAGAACAAAAGTCTCCAGTCTGTGATGTATTTTGTTGTTGATGATGCAGCCAACTTTCCTGCTGAATCCTTCTCTGACTTACAAGGGCCACTGCAAAGTCCTGACCTGGCCCTGGCTCAGCCCTCTATGATATAACATTCCATGAGACCCCGCTAACCCAGCAATGCCCCTTGCCATGATGACCTTTTTCCATGCTCCCTGCTTTTGACCACAAGAACTAAACACTCCCATTCTCTGCCCCACTAAGGCTCCAAACACTGGGCCTGAGGAGTAGCTAATTGGTTTTTTACAAGCCTAAAATAATCCAGACATTTAAATATTGATGTTCATTTCTGGGTAGCTATAAACACAAAAGGGGGCAAAGAGCATGTTTAACTGCTTCTTCTCATTCAATAGCACCATAATAATGTTCTTTAGTCAATAAGCCCAGCTTTATAAAGAGGTAAGTCATTTGAATGAAAAAGATGCTCCAGTGTGCTCTGTGTCATGATAGAGTTGTCCATCCACTTGGTGTTGTCTACTCTGTTCATCCAGTAGCTCCCCCCAACCCATTTGTCACATTTTTTGACACAGGAGGAAGGCTGTAGAAACCCTGAGTCCTAGGCTGAAGAAAGAATAAAGAAAACCATATTTAATTCCCAAGGAAGCATTTCCCAGTAGCCAATGAAGGAGAGACCCTGACATGCAACTCCAGACCAAGACTGAAAGACTATGGTGCCACTGCCTTCCTCTCCTCAAAGCACAGAGGTGAGGGGACACACGGCGCCAGGGGTAGTCCACTGAGCCACCATGTGCAAGAAGGACCCACAGTGTCATTTCTATCCCTCTCTCAGTCCTGTTTGTGTCCTTCAATAGCAGCCTCCTATGCTGTCCAGTCAGATCCTCAAAATGCACTTGCCTGTGTATCGCTTACATTTGCCTTTTGTTTCTTGTGTTATTATATATTATTTGTTGAAAACATACACCAACAAGCAGACAATAATTTGTCCCAAAGCTGATAGTTCCGTTTTCACTTGTGTTCGACTGTTATCATTAAAGGCTTATAATCCATCCACAGGATCTGCTTTCCTTCTAAACCAGGATCAAGAAATACTATCAATTGGCCAGGGGTGTGGTGGCTCATGCCTGTAATCCTAGCACTCTGGATCATGTGAGCTCAGAAGTTCAAGACCAGTCTGAGCAAGAGTGAAACCCCAACTCTACTAAAAAAAAAAAAAAAAAAAAAAAAATTAGCTGGACGTTGTGGTGAGTGTCTATAGTCGCAGCTACTCTGGAGGCTGAGGGAGGAGGATCATTGGAACCCAGGAGTTTAAGGTTACTGGGAGCTAAGCTGACCTCATGGCACTCAAGCCTGGGGCAACAAAGTGAGATTGTCTCAAAAACAAAAAAGAGGGTGGCGCCTGTGGCTCAGTCGGTAAGGCACCAGCCCCATATACCGAGGGTGGCGGGTTCAAACCCAGCCCTGGCTGAACTGCAAACCAAAAAATAGCTGGGCGTTGTGGCGGGCGCCTGTAGACCCAGCTACTCAGGAGGCTGAGGCAAGAGAATCGCTTCAGCCCAGGAGTTGGAGGTTGCTGTGAGCTGTGTGATGCCATGGCACTCTACCGAGAGCGATAAAGTGAGACTCTGTCTCTACAAAAAAAAAAAAAAAAAAAAGAGATATATATACAGTGACAGTCTTAATGAAAACAGTATTCTTTGGTTCCATTAGTATTTTAATACAGGCCACAGAATCACAGTTTGCTAATTTGTGCATAATTGAAAGTTGGTCTATTTCTCACAAATTTTGTGTTATCTTATTGTTATAAAGGATTTTATATTATTACATTTTAGGTTCTACACTTCATAAGGGCAGTGTCTTTATTACTTTGGGATCCTACAGTCATGCATTTATTGCTATTACCAATCAGACATAGATAGAACATATAGTTTTTTTCCTTTTTGTACTAACTGGTAAACATTCACCTAAGTTGACAGCATAGAAAAAAAGAAATCACTAAATTTATTTTAATAGCCCAGAAAATTTCATCATCTTCATTAATTTTTATAGTATTTCTACCTAAACACTCGGTCTATTTTGTAAGAAATGCTCAAGTCTTTTTAGATTTCTGCTTTTGCTCCCTCTCTATTCTTCGCCAGGATGGCTTCCGGGTATATTCTAGTAGTTGGGGCTTGATGGCTTTGGGTGGTAGTGGGGAGATAGGCCCTCAAGACAGCACAGTCTACTCTGGATCTTCATGGAGTCTATTCCAGAAGATCCCTGGGCTGGGGAACTAATGACTATAGATGATAGCTTTCCTTCCAGGAAGTTCTCATGGGAACTGATCCTAGAACCTGGGACTAGGGTAGGTAATTGTCAGTCGTCTCTTTCTGTTTGATCTGGAGCTAGTCATCTCCCTTGTGTCTTACTCCTGTATTTCTCTTTACTGGTACTGAGGACTCCCAGTAGATCTGGGCCCAGCCAATCTACTTGGCAAGTCTTCAACTGTTGACCCTAACATAGTAACTACCCTCCTTCTAGAAAGTTCCTGCCAGACTCTCCCTTAACTTTCAAACCCTCTTTGGATATTCTAGATCTCATTTATGCTTCAGAGAAGCAGATAATGGTTCAGAAGATCAGCCTGTGCCTCTCCTTGGAGTGTATGTGAGTTTACTTTCCAGTGGCCATTCTTGGTTTCTGAGTGCAGTCTACAAGGCTCTATTCACACAGAACCCCAAGTGGAAAGGTGAAGAGAAGCCACTTTCTTCCCCTTTCTCTTCAACTTAGCACATTTCATTGAATCTAAGATGCCATCGATTTTAAGATATACCATTATTCTATGCGCTCTCAAAACAATCATAAGAGGAAGCTATGACACATCTTGATATATCTTGATTTCAAAGACAGAAAAGTATGAAAATATATGTATATTAAATGAGTGAAATGATTTATATGTCTAACATACATTTCTACCCAAAAAACATTGGCCCCAAGAAGAAAGATGGCAGCCTGACCACGACTAGCCTTCCTTTCTCCTGTTTTCTCCTCCCCACAATCCCTCAGGCCACAGAGAAAAGGCTTTGGGCTTTCCATTTCTTTCATTGTATCTTCCTGCTGTCCCAGGCAGCATGCTTCACTGCCTAGCTTCTTGGAAGAAACTCATCTAGTCAGCCGTGCCCAGCTCATGATAAGGTGATTCTGGAAACTCCTTTCTGTTTGGACAAAGACTAGGTTTCAAGACTACATTGACTTGTGACAAAATCCCCTTTGGGACATGAGAAATTGAATATTAGCTTTTCCCCCCTCATTTTCTTTTTTTTTCTTTTTTTTTTTGTAGAGACAGAGTCTCACCTTACCGCCTTCAGTAGAGTGCCATGATGTACACAGGACTCACAGCAACCTCTAGATCTTGGGCTTCCGCGATTCTCCTGCCTCAGCCTCCCAAGCAGCAGGGATTACAGGCGCCCGCCACAACGCCCGGCTATTTTTTGGTTGCAGTTCAGCCGGGGCTGGGTTTGAACCCGCCACCCTCCGTATATGGGGCTGGCGCCTCACTCACTGAGCCACAGGCACCCTGAGGCATGGTTATTAGATGCTTCTGACTGGAAAGTTCAGTTTAAGAAATACAAAACAAACAAAAAATCGAAGCACATTAAAATATTACGAAAACTTATCCTTTTCATTTTTATTTTCCCACTAGACCCAATGTGGAACAGTGGGCAAAACTGGCATACAGTAAATTCTAGCTGAGAAATGTAGGATGAAAATATTTCTACTTTTTCTTCTAGTTTGCTTTTTTAAGTACCTCTGGAGGTAAAATTTATGTCATTGACATTCTTAATAATTTTCCACGAAAAAACTAAATTGGGCCTTGTTTTTAAAGAACCAATAGGAGAGTAATTGACATCTTTGTTATTTTCAAATTGATAGTATCTCTCCAGCTAAAAATAACCCTGAAGCTCTATATACTTTTGTATTTCTTTGTGTTGCAATCTTTGGACGAGGAGTGAACATTTGGTTCTTTTTGTTATTCTAGTTTTAATATCTGATAGGCAGAAAAGAGATTACATGTGAAAATTGTTATTATCTTGTATAAATATGACTTTTTTATTATTAATTCGGAGCAGGCCAAAAGAAAAAATCCAGGAGCAGGCCTTGTTGTAACTTAAGGGGTTTTATGCTATTCCTGAGGATTTTTCTTCCTGCCATTCTTAAAAAAAGAAAGTTTACTGAGATGCCTTGTGAACTAACAGGAGTGGCTTCTCTGGACATTCATCTTTATGCAGGACTTAGCTGTCTTCACAGGGAACAAGTGCGTCATAAGGGCCTGGCTCCTTGTAGGTCTGAAAAAACAGATGACAAAATTTAAATATAAATTTAAAGCAATTGGTAGGTCAATAGTTGATAGTACTATAATAAAAGTATTTAAAAGAGACCATAATATGATTTAATTGACTTGTAAATAAGTAGCTGAAAGAAGTGAAAAAACTTTCAGAAACACGGAATTTTTCCTTCACAGTTTTTTTTCACCAAAGCCTATTTCTCATATTTTTAGTTGCTATGTTTTAAGTATTTAATTGTGCCCTAAAATATGATTTTTAGGGAAATTGTCATATATCTTTATGCATTTTGAGGGCTGATTTTTACCATATTTGGGCAAAAGTGTGTGTGTGGGTTTGCAATGTAGCCCTAAATGTAAGCCTGACTTTAATGTGAAAGCCATCAAGAGTAGAAGCAAATGAGTATGGCTGAAATACACTTTATAGATGTTCCTTTTGTAAACTGATGATGAGTTAACTTATTATCAGTTTTGCAAACTGATCTTTAGGATCCTAAAATAAATGCAAAGTTTTAGTTAAAAGATGTTGTAGGTATGGGAGGAAGTACTTGAAGGGAAACAATCTTTTTATAGTAACCAACTGTTAATGGCTTGCTCTAGCTGCAAGTATGGGTCAATATTTCCTCATCGTTTTTTTCTTCTGTTTGTAGTAGGTCCTGTGCCTTACTCTGAGAAGCATTTCTCACCAGCATGTTAATAGAACGCAGCACACAAAAAAGGGCCAGTGAATCTGTTTGTTACAGTCTACTTACTAAAGCTATGGCTACAATACTCCAGTGCTGAAGTCAGTGAAAAGCCATCATCCAAACATAATCCAAGGAAAATGCAAGCTTATACAGCACAAAGATGCTTTGTTTAAGAATAGCAGAAATTTCCAGCAACTATCTGGAAAAAAAAAAATACAGGATGGGCGGGAATATAATCAAATAACAAAACAAACCCAAACTAAAAAGAGAATCTTTACAAAATAGCACAAGGACACTTTGTTTTTAAGTGCACACAATGAATTTTAAAGATCTTTGTTCAGAGGGAAATAAAGTATTATGAAGGACTGACACATTTGATGGATGGATGGTTTCTGAAAAACCACATTATCAATTACTTTTTCCTTGTTTGGCTCCAGTCCAGTAATTTTTATTTGAACAAGCCACATGCTAGCATGGTTTTGATTGCAGGAAGTGACTGGTTGCTGTTAAAGGATACTATTTCACTGATGAGCTTATCTCCTCCTCCCCCCCACCCCTTTCTGATGGGACTCTGATATGAAAGGCACAGCTTCAGCTGTTATAAACAGAGTCAGGGATTGTTTGATAGACCCACCCGTGTTTTGCTTTCAGCCTTCTGTGGTACAATCCAGACAATGTATTCGGCAGGGCTTCAGAAAACAAACACTTGAATTTGGCTTATTTCTGTTCTCAAGTTTGATAGGAAATTTTGATTTCTCTAAAGTATAGGTCTCTCATAAATCTAAGTTTGTTAGTAAATGCCAGTTATGAATATTATGTTCTTTTTTGCTTACTATCTCAAGTGAACCTTAGGAGGAAAAGGATCTCTATGAATAGTCAACCTTTTAAAATGTATCAGGAATCTTCTCGAACAATACAGGGCCTTGTTCTAGTTTGGCTTTTTAAATTTTTATCTTATCAAAACAAGTATCTTAGAACAGCCTTTATTAGTGTAAATATAAGAAATACAACTAATTAAGCTATATTAGTGAGTACTCTCAGTTTTCCTTTGTAATTAAGGAAAGATTTGGAAGCAGTCATCACTGGTCAGGAAATTATGAAATCAACTGCTGACACTCATAGGGATGTGTGTATGTGTATTTGCTACTCATGATAACTTCCTTTATGATCAAAGTTTTTGCATGCTACCATGCCTGAAACTTGAAGTATTTCTAAATTCCTAGGATACCATGATAAATACAGGCTTCGGATAGTTACTTAAGTATGTTTCACAGTTCTATATTTTAAAGACTAATTTTAGTGAATATTTCTCTGTTGAGAATTAAAAAGATAAAAGCTTAGAGAATGGGCCATTTGTTTATTCATCAGAACATGACAACAATTTGAATATATTAGAATTTAATCATGTTCGATGGAGGAAATACAAATTTAGCAACCATTTGTTGACTCACTGGTTTATATCAAAATTCTTCCAAAGAAGATCTCATAGCATAGATACTGTATAAAAAAATGTATTATTAACCACAGTTTATTCTCTGAAAATAAAATGAAGAAAACAAAAAACATTCTGTATCAAAATTATATATCTAACTGTTTTATTCCTTTCTGGTGTAAAAGAAGATGTTTTGGAAAACAGCAAAAAACCAAAACCAAAACCAAAAATCCTTCTGGAGAAAAAGTCCTGGGTTGGAATCTTATTTTGTAATCTGCTGCTTGGGTGAACTTGGACAAGTTAGGGAACCTGCCTGTGACTCCATGAACTAACCTGCAAAAGGAGATGGGAGATTAAGGTATTATGTTCAGTCATTTTTATATAAGAATCCTAGCTACTGATGGGGCTGATTATGTAATGTATAATCAAATATATACAGGTCCTTTGCAAGATATAACAGAACTGTGTGTGGCCACGTTCATGATAGAAATAAGAGCCTTTCCAGCACTCAGCCTTTATTCTTACAATGTCAAGACCAAAATTACATGTCATTTTTTAATCACTATTTAAATTTCTAGTTAAATTGGTTAGTACTCTACTTGGCAATTCTTCCACCCCAACCTTGCTTTTATATATATTTGGTTTTAATAATTAGTAAAGTTCTAGTTCTGCATTCAGTAGCTTTACAGATAATAAAAATTTAATTAAACTTACTTTGATGCAACTTTGATTATAAATCTTCCTAACCATTGCATAAATAATTCAAAAATGTATGCAACTAACATACTTTATTCAACAAAATCTCAAGTTTTCCCCATTGTCAAAAGCTACGTGTTATTTGCAGTTATGATAGGCTCTTGTAAACATTCTGCTCTAGAACTAATAGAAAATGTACCATTACCATACCTTTTGCCAGTGGAGTTGTTACTATGTTTTTATAGCTTAGAGGAGATCGCTGAATCTGGCTAATTTTCACTACATGATTCACATGTTTACTGTTCTCAGAACAAGTTGCTAGAATGATTCTGCCTAGAAATCTAAATGTTGTATTAATAAAAATGTTTCTAAATTCAATTTTCGATAAATATCTATCAATTCTTTTACATGTTCAATGTCTTATTAAAATAAATTTATGACAAGTGTCATCATGATAATTTTCCAAATGATTAATTATGTCTTAAAAATTTCAAAGACTCTCCAAGGATTTAAAAATACACTGGTTTCTTTCAAGAAAGTGTTAAGTACAAGATTTCTTAACCTTACACAGGAAAAAACAATCTATACTGCTATTTACATCCTTGATGAAAATTATTCTTGGAGATTTTAAGCTTATTTTCAGCTGATTTCAGCTCTCCTTTTAAAAATCTTAATTTTCCTTTAAGTTTTCACTGGACAAATTACAAAAGGTGCCTCAGTTTGGATTACAAATCAATAATGAAGAATAAATGAGTTATTTTTTCCCTTATCTCTTTCATATAGATGTTGCAAAAATTAATCAGGTTTGGAAATCTACCCTAAGCTATAAAAATGCTACACGGCATCAGCTATACTGGGAAAAAGTAAGCCAATCACACCAGTTATAGATTTCGCATGAGGTGAGAGGGAGAGTTACCAGGCTGCATGGTAGCTTGGTGGCCTCTGCATTGGAGCAGTTCAAAGGGGACGATATAATCAATGAACAAGGACAGTTAAAATTCTACTTTCTTTGTGTGCTCCTCTGACTTAATCCCCTTCATCACCCCAATCTTCAATAAAAATGTTCATCAAATACAGCTTGTGTCCACGGTATAGAAAAGTAATGACTGTCCGGAAATGGTAGCCTGGCATGGAAAATGGACAGATGAGCAAGAATCATACAAGGGAAATGAGGCTTTCATCAGAAATAAGAAATGACAGAGAAATAGAGATATCCTCCCCCTATTCTCCTCAAGATTTCCTGGACCTACGGAAAAGATGTTGGGTTTCTGCCTGCACATGAGGTGATGATAAGTCATTCTTTTTTTTTTTTTTTTTGTAGAGACAGAGTCTCACTGTACTGCCCTCGGGTAGAGTGCTATGACGTCACAGCTCACAGCAACCTCTAACTCTTGGGCTTATGCGATTCTCTTGCCTCAGCCTCCCAAGCAGCTGGGACTACAGGCACCCACCACAACACCCAGCTATTTTTTTGTTGCAGTTTGGCCGGGGCTGGGTTTGAACCCGCCACCCTCGGCATATGGGGCCGGCACCCTACTCACAGAGCCACAGGCACCACCCGATGATAAGTCATTCTTATTTAAAGTTATAAAAACAAGGAATCTAGTCAGGCTGGAAGATGAAAACATCCAATTCCCTGACATACATTATACTGATAACACCTTTCTATATATTTTCCACATGCAAATATTCTAGAGTATTAAATTATGTGTGTTATATATGGCTATACATTTAGATTGCAGAGTTGGTATGTACCTCCATTTATACATACACCTGAGCCAAGCCCATTACTTTGCTCTGAGTTACGGTTTCCACATTTGCCAGATGATCACAATAATACCTGTTCTTCCACCTAACAGGGTTTCGGGAGGAAGGAAGAGGGAACCTGGACACAAAGCATATGATTATTGTGAGGCATTCAAAGGCTCTTGTGGAATAAAAAGTGGAATGTGAAAGCTCAAGCTTGATGTCCAACTTGTTTGGTTACTGATTGTACAATTTTCAAGAGGCCATTGGGTTCTCTGAACCTCAGTTTCCTCGTCTGTAAAGTGGGGATTATAATATTGACCCTGCTTATCTCTTGACGTCTTTCCATATCATTAGATGTAATAATATGTAACAGCACTATGTAAATGCTCATACTCCATGCAGAAATAAGGCATCAGATAGTCTCTCTTGGAGACATATTTAATAAAAATCATAATAAAAGCATTCCAATTTTATTCTATGTAAAACCAAGTGGCAGAGACAGAGGGTGTTTCCATGAATGAAAATTTCCCAGAATATCATAGTCTTTTCTAAAAGTAGTAGTGCACTGGACTAAATATTACACTGTGAATGATGGCTCATTCCCATTATTTGACAAGGATTGCTATTAAAGGAAGTCATGTGATTTACCAGAATTGTTCCAGGCTACATAATATTGAGGACAAGTCCTGAATTGAATTATAGCAGTGGGAGTCCACATACTCGCATTAAGCATATAGCCCTTTATGTTTAGATCACTCTGTAAGACAATCAATTTTCAACAAAATGCTTTTGCAGCCTCATACCCCCAAATAATCTTCATCCCAGGAGTTCATTTCTTTGGGAGTATTAAAAGGGGAGAAAAGAAAACATCATCAAGCTTAGTAGGTGATCCTGTATCAAAATCCATTCCATTATGAGCAGTTCATCTCTGAGATGATAAAACATTTTTAGAACCACAAATGTTTGCATTTAGGGGAAAAGGGTTTAGAGATCATACTCACTTCCCTTATGGATGAGATCGAGAAGGTCAAAGGGACTAACCAAAGGTAACCAAATCATGGTAGATTCTGAACTGATCCCCAGTTTGGGTGAAAATAAAACTCAACTTTCAGAAATTATTTTCTTGTATAAAGCAGTGTGGCATTTAGTTATACTTTCCTACAGTGACCCCATTCCCACACCAGCAGTGTTTCTCCTGTAGTATCTGCCCTGCAGGCTGTTGGGATCGTTAGCAAGAGTGGGAGCCTCTGTGAATGCACAGCAAGAGCAGCTGCATGGGTGTGAGCCCTGCTTTAGTTGGCAGTCAAAGGACTAGAGCATCAGCACTGTTTGATCTCTTCTGAACTCCCTTATCCAGCCTTTAGGAACTGTGAGGGAGGAGGGCGGGAGGGAGCAGGACTTGCCTGTTGTAGCCATGGAAATCTCAGTTTCAGCTTTTGCCCAGTAGTAGCTGCAACACAGTCACCTCCCAGTTTCCCTTCCACCCCCATTTTAGCAATAAAACATCTGTTCCAAAAGGAGGAAACCAGGGAGGTGGGTAGGGTCGTGCTTAAATCATATACTTTAATTGAATATTCACTTGTGGCATTCAGGGTTATGCAAGGTATTAAATGAAAAGGAGTTCTGATCTTTGCTTCAGTACTTACAGGCTTTATAACCTAAGTGAATAGTTTCTGAACCTCAGCTGACCAATCTTTAAAGTGGGAATAATGATACTTTGTTTGCTTAAAGGGAGAGGAAGGGAATAGAAAAGCCTCTGAAGTGTCCTTCTAGATTCAAATAAGTTGAAGATAATGTAAGCTTTTCTCAAGCAAGGGAGTCATTTTTAATAGTGCATTTCTTAGATATGATTTGCTTTATCAGCTTAAAGTATAAATCAATTCACTGCTCCTTTTAGCTATTCAAGACAATTGTTCAGACAAGTATAAAGTCTAGGGTTTTCCTCAGGTCCCCATAATTATTTCTGACATTATGGGGAAATAAGGTGAAGACAAAGGGTCCTTCCTATAAAGACCTTTCTTATCCTCACACACTCAACCATTTATCCTAAACTGTCCCATCTCCATTAGTACTTAGATGACTAAGCCAAAAGGGGATTCCTATCTTTAATCAAGAGTTATTTCTGAATGAGAGAGACCCATACTTCCCACTTCTGAGCCACAGCTAGTAAGTTTGGTTCACTGGTTCAGTCTCCTGTTGACATTAGGTGAGTTCTAGATACTTTCTTCCCTGCACACACACACTACCATGCCTGCGAAGGAACCAAAAGACCTCAACAATGTTCTTTCTTGCCCGAAGTTAATTAGGGAGCATTCGAGGGGTTCAAATAAAGTAGCACTTCAATAAAGACAGTTATTTTCTCCTGGAAGCCTCTTTAATGCTTATTAACATTTTTGTACCTCGTAGGCAAGTCAAGTCCACTCCCCCCCCCAACCCAAAAGCCGTGTGTACCCACTTGCCTTTTATCCACCAAGTTAAGAAGGGACATCCAAGCACAAAGATGGCTTGGCAATCTCTACTACTCAATAGAGGCAGCTGGCAAAGACAAAGCTCTGTTTCACCAGACAAGTTTACAAATTTTGTATTCTGACACTGATATACTAAGTCTTTTAAAATAAGGAGTAGGCTGTACAGTTATCGCCATCTCATCATAGATGACAGGGTAGTGGCAACTTGAGTTTACTGAACAAATCAGCTGCTGATCTAGAAATGGATCTGCATGTCCTTGATTCTCTACGATCATTGCTGTTCTTATTGTATATTCAAAACAGAACTTGACATTTCAGAATTTTACTCAAATTAAAATTGGCAGTGGTAATGCCGAAGGGAGATGTGTGTGGGAAGGGTACAATGTGTCTCCATACTCTTCATCACTGTTCCCAAATAAGAACAATAGATTATTCTTTAATATGAAGAAGGATACTTTCTTAATCTTAGGTCAAGTGTGAATGTGGGCACTTTAGGACCACTCTGACATTTGTAATGATCCTGTTTCTCTGCTTATGAGCCTTTCTCCCTCCACAATAGCCTTCCTTTACATTCAGGATAGGAAATGAATGCCTTTATAGGCATAAGAAGTTCAGTGTGACCAAGACCCATGGATACCATGAACAAGTCTTTTAAAAATCCTCATATTCACCAATACGTCCTAAAATGGGACCTTTGCAGCCACCTGAAAAT